>NW_027397128.1:344793-580203 GCF_003265705.2 Callorhinus ursinus
AGGGTTCTAGAGGGGAGGGGGGTGGGGGGATGGGTTAGCCTGGTGATGGGTATTAAAGAGGGCACGTACTGAATGGAACACTGGGTGTTATACGCAAACAATGAATCATGGAACACTACATCAAAAACTAATGATGTAATGTATGGTGATTAACATAATAAAATAGAATTAAAAAAATAAAAATAAAAAGGAGTGTACTATCTATAAAAAAATTTTTTTAAAAGATGAAAAGTCAGTGTTCGCTTTGGCAGCACATATACTAAAAGATGAAAAGTCAAAGTATTTTTTTCACTATGAATCAGTAATTTTAAACAATGTCAGTAATAAAATACTCCTCCCTGAATAAAACCTTTTGTTGGTCAAAATTCTAAGCAATTGTTGTTAAACAATTTAAAACTGAGTTTTAAATCATCACCTTATATTACTTTCCTTTAATAACACGGTATTCTATAGGTAAGTGGATTCAGTTGTGTACCCCTCCCCCCATATACACAGACTTTACAGGTGTTCCTTCAGTTCATTTCACTTGCAAAGTTTTAAAATCATTGAAGGTAGCTTTGGGTGAATTTCATGTCTGCAATCCCTCTGGTACTATATGTTTCATCATTTAAGTAGTAGGTTCAAAGTAAACAATGATAGCACAGGGATTGTAAAGTCAAAGAAACAGAATGTAAGTCACTTCAATTCTGTCATTCTATTTGACCAACTGGAGTTTTTATTTGTGCTTAAAATTTAAAACAGCAAAAACAATACAAACTGCAATGTGTACTATTTTTGTTCAGTAAGTGCACATTTTAGGTTATATGTGATATGTTACTGAATTTAAATATCTTTTAAATTGAAGTTTATTCTTTTTCATTGCTAATTATTTTAAAATTAAAAGCAAAACAATAAAATAAGTATTAGTACTGATTACTACATGATTATTATTGAAAATACTTTTGTCATATAAATGAGAGTATTAAAATGAGTTATTCCAGATATCACATATGCTAAGTATACCACATCTCTAAAGTAGTAATAATATAATTAATCTTATTGTCCAGAATCCTAGAAACCAAGGAACTGGCTCACTGGTAATTCACATAGAACAAACCCTCAATTAGCTCCATCAGAGGCCAGAAACCCAAAGCAGATCATTTGATCATTGACTTAGATGTGAAATGTCCTTGCCTACATCCACCCATCCTTCATTCATTCTAGCCCCACACTCAGCCATATGAGAATCAGATGGGTGGTCAGAAAGGAAAAAGGAATGTGTTGGGAAAACTGGACAGCCATTATCTACAAATGATTCTGGGTATAGCCCTTTTTCCCTCATCCGAGCCACCATCACCTCTAACCTGGACTCTTGTAAGAGCCTCCTTACACCTTTTACCTTTGCCCCAGAATAACAATTTATTTTGTTAAATTTTAAGTCAGATTATGTTCCTTACATATTCAAACCTTCCAAAAGCTACCAATCTCACTCAGATTAAATGTTCCGGGGGAAACTGGTTTCCATGCTGTTCCTTAAACAAACCAGTTGTGCTCCACCTCTCTCTCCACAACCCCTCCTCTGGCCATTTCTTTGTGTAGAACCTTCTCCTAAATATCTGCACAGAGCTTGTTTCTTCATTTCCTACACATCTCTGCTCAAATGTCTCTTTTGAGCAGAGATGTGTAATCTCTAATCAGAGAGGCTCTGAATAATCTGTCTAATATATCATCCCATCCCCTATTTCTCTCTATCCTTTTACCAGGTTTTCTTTTTCTTCTTAGTGCTTAGCACCTCCTGCCATATTATATATTAATTTGTGTAATTGTTTAGTGAACACTCAGCCCCCAGAATGTAAGATCCATAAGAATGGAGAATTTGTTTTTGTTCACTGTCTCCCCAGCACCTAAATCAGTGCCAACTCATAGTAGATACTCTATATTTTTTAATGAATTAACAACCTCAATAGCAACTATGAAATAAGGTATTTTATACCCATTTTATAGATGAGAATACTGAGGATGAAAGAAGTTTGACAACTGGCAATTGTTTCAGAGCTGAGAAGTATGAAAGCCAGGACTTCATCCTCAGACTTTTGACTCTGAGCCCAGCATTCTTTCCACTCTATGCCTAACCCAGCACAAATTGCATTGCAAACAGAAGTTATGAATAAATATGCTAAACAATTCACCATCAAAAGTGAACTCACAGGTTTTTTAACACTCTCTACTGAGAAAGATTTTATTCTGTAAAATCCTTACTGATTTTTTATGTTCAAGGACTTTGATTCACATGTGACACTTGAAATCAAAATAGTCAAATGTTCTAAAAAGAAATCCCACTATTATAAAAAGCCTAATATAAATTTCAAGCACTTTGCAAATGAAAGAACAAGGAGTAAAGACCTTTTGACTGACCACATTATAAAATGGTGGCTAAATAAATACTCCCTGTCTTTTTTTTTCATAATGAGCCACTAGTTACATTTTGTCCAACATTTACTTTTAAGAATCTGAGACTCTCAAACCTCAAAGGAATTTTGGGAATCAATAGGCCCATTTAACAGGTGAGAAAACTGAGGCCCAAACATTCCTATCAAAACAATAGCAGGGCCAAGACTACAGGTTTCCTGCCTCCAGACTAAAACAAAGTTTCTTGAAATCTAGCAAATGATTAAATAAATGTTTTTATCATATAATATTCACCACTCAAGTCCCCTAAAAATATTATAAGAATTCCCCATCAATCTTTAACTCCATAGTCTCTACAAGGTATCTGTTACTCCCTCTTTTCTCTCATACACAAATGGCAAAACTTCAGATTTCTCCCATTACTTCAATCTGTTGTCGATGGATGGCTCTTGACCCTTATGTTAAAATATATTTAGAAGAGGTGGGCGGTCTCACCCATACTCAGCTGCCAGAAATACCAGGACTGTCATGTTTTGTTTTGTTTTTCAGACAAATTTCATGAATTAGTTCATCCTTAAAGAAGTTCTTTCCCAAGATCATGACTGTTTGTCCCTCTCTGCCTATCAGCACCATTTGAACTGAAGATTCTGTGAAGCAGTAGAGAGGGACAATGACGAAAAGAAGACTCCTGTGCTAGACTCAGTTTTGCCTTCATGGAGCTGTGTGGCCCTGGGCAAGTCTCTCCCATTCTCTGGGTTGCAGCTTTCCTGAATGGATGACAAGGACTTGAAGGTCTTTTCCTCATCTAACCTATTCTGGTTCTACCAACATTTGAAACAGCTTTGATGTGACCCCAGGGAAAGAGGGAAGTCTGAGAAGAGTCTCTTAAAGCTCTGGTATATAGGAATATAAACTGGATGCCTTTAAGAACCAGTGAAACAGAATTTTAAGGAAACCATGAGGAAAGGAGGAGGACAGCTCCTCTGAATACAGTCCTAATCCATGCCAAATTCCTCTCCCCTTCCAGAACAGGAGTAAAAAATGAGTTAAATATCAGTTTTTACCCAACTGCTTCAGGCTACTTTTCTTCAGCTGTGGGTTGTGCCTGGCAGTGCAGAAGTGTGGGCTAAGACTGCCATCAGCACCTGCTGACCCAACCCAACTGCCCTCTAAGACCCTCCTGCCCATGCCTCCAACCCCCCAGAGTCCCTGACCAGACTTGAGCTACCCCTGGCTGAGTGAAAGATGCATCAAGATGCAGCCACCACTTCCTCTCTTCAAGGGAAGTCATTCCAAGGTCTCCAGGTGGAGAAGGGTGCACCATAGTATACAATGAACTGTTGGAGGATAATACTAAACACACACACAAGCACACACTCCTTGGATGGGGGTGGGGATAAGAAAGAGCTCTTCTAACTGAATAGGGCTCAGACCAAATCCCAGGATGAGGGTTTCTGCAGCTCTCTCTCCTTTACAAAACCCCAAGTGTGAACAGGGTGACTCCAGCCCAGGGAAGGAAAAGCTCCAGGACCCCCCTATGCAGCGTCCCTGAGAGTCACTCCCTGGCCGTCAAGCCCTGAGACTGGCCAGGGTGAAGGGGTACATGCAGCCTTTTGGGGGGACCATGAAGCTCTCCCATACTGCCTTCTCCACAATCCCAGGCTTTTTGACTACGCTCTCCCTCCCAAACCCATACCAGTTCACCGGGCACCTTCAAGACTCACTGTTCCCAGAGACCCTCTGCCAGTCCCCCTTGCCTCATTGGCCTTCCAGGTGACCCCCACTCTCATTTCACCCCAATAGAGGGGGAGTACGTAGGGATGCGGGGGGGGGATGGGAGGGATCTTTCTTCAGCAGGCGAGTGAGCAAGGGCTCCTAAAATGGCCACAGCAAGCTCGCTACTGTCTCAAGGACAGTGGCGGAGAGGGCGGTGGGCAGAAGCCAGGGGGCTCACTGCAGGGCGGCTGATGAAGAAACCGGGGGTGGGGGGTGGGGCTAGGGGACTGAGGCTTAGGGAGGGTAAGCCGGGGTTATATGCACTCACCATTCCTGATCCGCCCCTTATCCACTGCATGGTGCCCGCGAAGTCCGGCTTCTCTGAGGCCTGCGTGGCTGGCGCGGATTGTCTCAGGCAGGCTGGGCTGGCAGGGCTGGATCGAATGAAAGCCCAAGCGCCCCCTCCGCCTCCCCTCCTCCACAGCCCTACAGCTCAATCCCCTCCGCCCCGGACCTCCCCTTCAGTCAGGTTGTTCCATCCCAGCTGGCAGGCTCTGCCTCTCCGCCCTCCAGTTCCAGGAGTGCTTGACTGAGAGAAGCGTAGGAGGAGGGTCCCAACCTACTGCCTTTGTCCCCTGCCAAGCCTTCAGAACTGGGAGGTGGGGTGCAGGGAGAGGATGGGGGTAAATGACCTTCACCCGGGAGAAGGCGGAGGCCACCTCTCCCTGCCCTCCTCTCCGTGCTGTAGTTAGATGCTGTTTATTGTGGGGCTCCCAGCTGTGCCAATTGTGTCGAGTCAGCAAAAAGTCCTCTCCAAAGTTGCCAGAGGTGTTGGGCCAACCTCTGAAATAATAAGATCCTGATCCAGTGGAGCCATGCCAACACTCTCCTGCCTCCCTTCCCCCAGCCCTCGCTCTGCATACTCCCCTCGGATCCTTTCTCCTATTGTGTACTCTTTTGGGGCTTTCATCTTCATTACTTTCGCTTCTCAGAAAAACCGTGTGAACACAGGCATTAGTATCTTCATTTTACAGATAAATAAATGGAGATTTAGAAGATGGAAGGGACCTATCTAAGGTCGCATAAAAAAGATAAAGTCTCAACTTTACCCTCTGCAGCTTTCCAAGCTTCTTTTTGCTAACGCAAGTGCGTGTGCGTGCGCGCGCGCCAGCGCGAGCGCCAGCGCGAGCGCGGATACACACACACCGTTCCAGGATTCTCCCTCACATCCTCAGGAATATGAGAGGTAGCTTGTTGGTGGATGAATTTTCCATTTGCTTATTTTGTTGAGAATGAGTCAAAAGAACATCAGCAAAACAGGCAAACGGAGAAACCACCCACCTCTTCATGATGTCCCTAAATCTGGGCAGTGCAACCCAGGCTGACACCTTTACAGCAGCTGAATGTTGACATTGTTGGTCACATTCACACCCATTATTATTCCATGTAGTCCTTACAATTACCCTGTAAGAAGAACATGACAGGGAGTGTTAATTAGCCATAATTACACTTCATAAACAGTGAAGCCCAAAGATTGAAAGACATTTGCCTAAGGTAGCACAGCTAAACAAGAGAAGAATCCAAGTCTCCTGACCCACAGGGCAGGGCAGGCAAGAATGGTATTACAAAAACAAAAGTTGCAGCTTCAGCAAGAAGGAATTAAAATATGACATCAGAAAGAAGTGCCTGAAGATGATTGGTATGAAGACATCACTGGCATGCTATACACACATACTTATTTTCCTCTATGTCCTAGCAGATTCTCCCCACTTCATCCAACCCATTGTTTTTGGCCAGACAGAGCTGGCCAAAGATCTAAGCAGCTGCTTTGATGAACACCCAGTCCTGGGAGGGATAGGAGCAGAAGGTGAATGGTCCTTTGGCAGGCAAGGGATTCTTGAATCAAATGGGAGCTTATCCTGATTAGCCTTTCAACTTCCTCCCAAGGCTGATTGTCTAGTAATTCTACAATGGTCTCCTCATTTTCTCATCTTTGAGCCTTCACTCACACTGAGCCTCTTGGATGCCCCTTTCCTGCCAACCAGCCCAGTCAGGCTGTCATGACTCTAAGATTTCTTTAAGATCCAGCACTGGGCACACCATCTCTAGGAAGCTTTCCTGGAATACTCCAGGCCCTGGTTTTATTATCTTTTATCTAACTCCTATAGCACTACCATTTATCCTTCTCAATTTAAAATGGTCTTTTACATACTGGTTGTTACAGGCTGAATTGTGTCCCCCAAATATTTGAATGTTGAAGTCTGAATGCCCAATGCTTCAAAATGTGACTTTATTTGGAGACAGCATTTTTTTTATTTTTTTAAAGATTTTATTTATTTGACAGAGCAAGAGAGCACACGCAGGGGGAGCAGCAGGGGGTGAGGGAGAAGCAGAGGGAGAGGGAGAAGTATGCTCCCAGCTGAGCAGGGAGCTGGATGATGCAGGGCTCCATCCCAGGACACTGGGATCATGACCGGAGCCAAAGGCAGATGCTTAACCAACTGAGCCACCCAGGCACTCTGAGACAGTATCTTTAAAGAGATAATGAAGTTAAAATAAGATCACTAAGATAGACCCCTATCCAATATATCTAGTGTCCTTATAAGAAGAGGAAATTTGGACACAGATGGGTACAGAGGAAAGACCATGTGAAAAGAAAGGGAGAAGGTAGCTATCTGTAAGCCAAGGAGAAAGGCTTCAGAAGAGACCACCTTGATCATGGACTCCTAGCCTTCAGAATTTTGAGAAAATTATTTTCTGTTGTTTAAGGCACCCAGTCTTTGGTACTTTGTTATGACAACCCTGGCAAACTAATACACTGGTACATTTTTCTATGTCTTGTCATGTAAATGGAATTATAAGGTTGTTTTTTTTTTTTTTTAATCAGGGACAATGAATCACTCACCTTGGTATTTCCTACAATGGTGACTGTTACACAGAAGATATCCAATAAAAACTTGGATTTTTTTGATGGATATATTTATTCAACAATATTATTGAATCCCTATGTACCAAGCATTTTGATAGATGCTCAGGATGCAAGACAAAGTTCCTCATAGACCTTACAATCTACTTTGAGTGGAGGAAAAATAGACAACAAATAAGTAAACAAGATAATTAAAGGTTGTGATATATGCTTTGAAGGATTATAAACTAATTTATGTGATAGTGAGTAGTCCTGGGATTATAGAAGTTGTCTATATCAATCATAATCCAGTCAAGAAAATAGAAACCACCCTAGATCTTTTAAAGAGAGAGCATTTAATACAAGAAATGCATCTTACCTGCAGAGCTAAAAAGTCAAATGGAAGATGATGAGGAAAGTCAGCATTTAGCAACCACAGAAAACTGCTACCACTCCTAGGGCTAGATAGATAAATGGGAAAGGTAATGTTGCCAGAACCCAGAAACTGGTGCTAAACTGAAGCTACAAGTATGGGGTGGGTGGCCTGATGGTTCAGAAGCCAAGAATGGAGGAGTAAACAGATGCTGGAATTGTGTAGGAGATACAGCCATTTCCAGAATATACCTCTCTGAAGCATGGGGGGAACTGGTTTCTTCCTTCCACCTGCTCACAAATCTCCCTCAGGTGTCTCCCATTGGACAAAAGTAGTGAGACAACAAGGGAGCCTAAGAAATTTAGTGTACTGAAGAAGAGCGGAGAACGGATCTGAGAGCAGACAGCCCTGTGTTAATGTTTGTGCCTAGAAGTTCTTTCAGAGGAATAAATGTTGATCCCAGAGGCATAGAGGCTTTTGAATCAAGTATGTCTTATGTACCTATGAACAGTTAGAAGTAATATAATATAGTAGGTAAGAGTATAAGCTCTGGTGCCAGAACTGCTTGGATTCAATTATTGGCTTTGTTACTTACTTGGGAAGGTTATTTAATGTCCTGTATCTTGATAGTTTCCTTATCTGTAAAATAGGGATAATAATAGTGCCTGCTTCATAAGATTTGATGAATTCATCCATGGGAAAAAAAGCATTTACCACAGGTCTGGCAACCAGTAAACATTCAGGACAGGATAATAAAAATTTGGAAAAGGGGTTTCCACAATCTCTTTGTCCCAGATCTCTCCCTTAAAGCCCTGTGATCTCCTAGAAGCCTATTTGGTACTTAGCCTGGCACCGGCTCTCCAGTGGACAAGTGTGAATTGTGGCCCTCTCTTCAGCCATAAGCAACTTAAGGAGCAAGACAGTCTTAGGTGAGTCCCCTGTCTACCACATTCTCCTTATCTGAGTCCATAGTGATTCAAGGAGCCCAGAGGCAGGCTTCTGGGGGCCAGAGACACCAGCCCAGACTGGTCCTTACCTGTGTGCAGAACTGAATGAAAAGGTGAATTCACTATTGATGGGTAACCTGGGACAGTACCCAGTTTCTTTGTGTCTCAGTTTCCCCAACCGTACAATGAACACACTAATCATTATATACCTAATACTGTTAAGCCATCACTTACCCATAAATCAGAGTTGGCAAGATCTTAAAGATTATCTCCTCCAACATTGTTATTTTACAAATGAGAAAATATAGCTCCTAGGAATGAAAGAGACTTCCAAAGTCATAAAGTTAGTGGCTGAGCTGGACTGAAAACTCACTCTCGATTTTCAACAGTGAGTGGAACGCAATAGTAAAAAAAAGGACAAAAATTAGAAGTACACAACTACTATAATGCTAGTATTGAGAGCCTAAGGCTAACATCTATAATATAACCCATGTTGTTTTGAAAAAATGATATTATTTAGTATATAGATCACTACCTATTCTTATTCATTCATTTGTAAATTTAATAATAAA
Organism: Callorhinus ursinus; assembly: GCF_003265705.2. Lineage (NCBI taxonomy): Eukaryota > Metazoa > Chordata > Mammalia > Carnivora > Otariidae > Callorhinus > Callorhinus ursinus. The sequence continues at coordinate 353,695 of NW_027397128.1, forward strand.
CAAGTAAATAATGTAAATAAATAAATATGCTAATACAGATGTTGATAAATAATAAGTGTTATCAAAGAATGTGAAAAGATAGTGGGGGGGGGAGAGAGAATTTAGATAAAGAATGATTCTCCCAGGAGATGACATTTAGTTGAGGCCTACAGGCTTTAAAGTGAGCCAGCCAAATAAAGAGGTAGGGAGAAAGTATTCTAGACGCAGAAAACAGAAAGTCCAAAAGTCCAAAGGTTGTCCCAGGAATTAGAAGCACAATGAGATTGAAACCTAGAGAGAAAGGGGCAGAGTTATAGGAAACAAATTTGACAGAAACCAGGTCACATGAAGCCTTGAAAGTCACAGTAGAAAACTTGTATTTTAATCTGAGGACAACAGAAAGGGGGGGGGATTGAGTGGTTTTAAGCAAGAGAACAAATTGATATGATTTACATTTGTAAAAAAGATTGCTGTGTAGTAAACAGATTAAAAGAGATCCAAGAGATTGAAACTGTTGCAGTTGCTGTCATCCAGGAGAGAGATGATGTAAATAGACTGGGAAGGTCAACGAAGACAACAGACAGAGGTAAACATTCTTAGGATATATTTTAGATGTAGAAATACCAGAACTTGGCGATGGGTTGAATGTGGAGTGTGAAGGAAAAGGAAGAGGAATTATAGATGACTCCAGGTTTTTGGCTTAAACAACTGGGTAGATGGTGGCACCATTTGCTGATGTAGGAAGAGTGGTATAAGTGCAGGTTTGAGGAGGGGAAGAAATCAAAACTTCCATTTTGGATGTATTAAAAACTGTGAACTGTCAATTAGTCATATTAGAGGAGATGTAAGAAAGACAGTTGAATACAGAAGCCTGGAGCTCAGGAGAGAAGGAAGACCTGCCTGGAGATACACATTTTGAAGTCATCATCACATTTATTTATTTACTTATTTTTAAATTCAATTAGCTAACATATAGTATATCATACGGATGGTATTTAAAGACACACAACAGGGGAGCACCTGAGTGGCTCACTCAGTTGAGCATCTGCCTCCAATTCAAGGCTCGATCCTAGGATGAGTGTCTGCCTGGGTCCTGGGATCCAGCCCTGCATTGGGCTCCCTGCTCAGCGGGGAGCCTGCTTCTCCCTCTTCCACTCCCCTTGCCTGTGCTCTCTCTCTGTCTGTCAAATAAATAAATAAAATCTTTAATATATATATAACTTAATTAAAAAAATAAAGTCACACAACAGGATGTGATCATCTAGGGAGAGAGTATAAATAGAAAAGGGCCCTGAACCAAGTCTTGAGGCTGTCCAACAATTAGACTAGAGTTGAGTAGAAAAAGAAGGATAAAAATGGAGACTGAAAAGTAGTGGTCAGTAAGGTAGGAAACCAGAAGAAATTACATTCAGGTGGAAAAAGTTTTAAGTAATGACATTGAGAAATTGAATGGATAATGACAGATATGTCCATTGTATTGGCAACATGGTTGCCATTGATGGCTTTAACAAGAGTAGCTTCATTGGCAGAAGGGTAACAGAAGTCATTCTGGAGTACTTGAAGAGTGAATGAGAGGGGAAAATTGAAGGAAGGTAAAGTGGAGACAAGTACAGAGAATTCTTTGAGAAGTTTTGCTCTGAAGGGAATAAGAGAAATAGGGTAATATTTGAATGGGTATATGAGGTCAAGGAAGCAATTTTTTTCTTTTAACATGAGGTTAGGAACATGCCTATATGATTATGGGAATGAGGAGAGACTGACAATATAAGACCTTGCTACTTGAAGCATGGTCTACAGATCAACAGCATCATCATCACCTGGGTACTTGTTATAAATGCAGAACCTCAGGCCCCATCGCAAACCTACTGAATTTGCATTTTAACTAGATCCCCAGGTGATCTGCATGTATATCAAAGTCTGAAAAGCATTGGTGTAGCAAAGGGGATACTTGCAGGAGCAAAGTCCTTGAGAAGGTTGGAGGGATGGGGTTCAGAGCGTAAGAGAAAATATTTGCCCTTGACAGAAACAGGGCCACCTCCTACACTCTAGCAGGAAGGAAGACAGAGAAAGTGAGTGAGGGTACAAGTGCCAGTGTGCTTATAGATTTGATGAATGAAAGAGGAGGGAACGCCCCTAAAATGGTATCTATTTCCTCAATAAAGAGACAAAGTTGAGTGAAGAATATGGAAGGAGTCATTGGAAGTCAAAGGAGAGAGGAGCAGGTATGAAATAGTCCTCTCAGATCAGTGGTTCTCAAACTTGGCTGCACACTGGAATCACCAGGGGAGTTTAAAAAACAAACAAACAAACAAACAAAACATTGCTGTCTAAATCCCACCTTCAGGGATTATGATTTAATCAGAATGAGGCATGGCCTGGGCCCATCCGGATTTTTATAAGGTCCTTAGATGATCCTAAATGTGCAACTAGGGTTGAGAACCACTGTCTTAGTTAGAATGGAAAAGCAAACATATTATTAGTGACATATAGTAGGGTTTGCAGGAAGTGTTGAGTGCCCAGCTGAGGCTTGTGGTAAAGCAAAATCAATCAGCCCAGCTGTGGGACTTTTATACAGTCCATTCTGCTGCTTAAGCACAGGTATAGAGAAGATAGGTGGTTGGGTGGAATCTAGGGGAGATTTTCCAGAAAAATACAATGAGAAGACAAATGGACAATAGAGTTGTGAACATTTTCAAGGAAGTGATCATAATAATGGACCAGGGGCTCTAAGCTGGACAGAGAAGAAAAGAGGACAGGAGGAAGTATGATGAGCAATAGGGTAGGGTTAATGGAACAGTAGGATCAATGATTGGAGACCTTGATGATGTGGAAGAATTGTTGGAATAGAAGTACCAGAGTAAGTGAGCTGGTAAAGCAGGGCAGTGATCAGAGAAGAGATGCCTGAAATCAAGATTCTGGAGGAAATCCAGATCTAGGGTATTACTGTAGGAGTTTTTTAGCTGTAATGAGGTGAAGAAAGAGGTTGTTGAAAGTGAAGCCACAGTTGAATAGGCCATCTAATAGGGAGTGTTGAGGTTAGAGAGACAAGAGAAAGATGAAGACAGTGATGATCCAGGAATTAAAGTCTTCAGTGAGTGAGGAAGAATGTCCAGAAAGATAATCTGTCAGCCACGAATTATGTGTAAACTACCTACTATGTGCCAAGTTCTGTTCTAGCTACTGGGAACACAGTAGTGAACAAAACAAACTAGGTCTGTATCCTCAAGGAACTTATATTCTAAGGAAAGGATTTAGACAATGAACCCCAAAAACAATAAATAATCTTAGATATCGAATAGCTACAAAAATAAGAAATAAGGTGATATAATAGAAGGTAACTGAGGAAGAAAGACACTGTCTTACCTAAATGGCCAAGGAGGCCTCTTTTAGGAGGTGACATCTGAATTGACACCAAAATGATGAGAAGAAATCAGTGATGCAAAGATCTGGGGGAAGAGCATTCCAAACATGAACAAATGACAAAAGCAAACGTTTAGAGATGAAAATGAGACTGATATGTGCAAGGAACAGAAGAAGGTCAGCATGGCAGAATATAGTGGAATATAAGACAGTGGTGGGAGATGATGTCAGAGAAGCAGACAGGGCCAGAATGTCAGGAGATGGAAGCAAAAAGAAGGGATAGTGGGTGGCAGAGGCAGATGGCATGTGCTTCCAAGAAGCTAAGAGTTGTGAAGGCAGGAGATGAAGAAATGGGAAACATGATAGATGTCATCCCAAATAAGCTAACACAGGAAAGAATTCAAAGTAAGATGTTAGTATAATAGTAAAAGCATGTATAGATTAAATATAATCTAGTTTAGACTTTGAAAAGTAAAATTTAGCTAGATAAATTCTTAAGGTCATCTATCGCCTAGCTATTACTCAAACTTTGGGCCTCACCAGCATCAGTATCACCTGGGAACTTATTAGAAGTGCAGAATCCAAGGCCCACCCCAGACCTACTGACTAACATCGACATTTTCACAAAATTCCCAGTGATTCACATGCATAATTAAAGTGTGAGAAGTCCAGCTCTAGACCAAACTCCTATCACTATGTTGAAGTCATTGAGATAAGTTTCTTTGTCCCCCCGAAAAACAATAGGAAACATCTTCATCTGTATTTAGAAGATTAATAGTCAGAGATGCTGAGGACAGTCAGGGTTCTTAATTTGGGGAAGAAGATTTGCTGGGCATGTGGGCTCCCATTTTCTCTGTGGGAATATCAGCTTAAACAGTCACTCACCTGGGAATGCAATTCCTCATCCCTAGGTTTTCCAAGCAGCTACCTGATCTTGTAGACCCAGGCCAGAGAAAAGACTCAGTAGATCCTACAGCCATTTGAAGTAAGCTCCAAGCAGCTCAGGAAAGTGCAGGGAAGAAGTAGCTATACTTGTCTTTCTTCAGGTCTCAACAGGCAGAGTGTGGAAACAGGGTGAGATGCTGCTTACTGGGCTGCTACAGAAAATACCATCTTGGAATGCAGGGGGCCTTGGCCCAACAGCCTTCCCACAGGGCCACTTCAGCTTGATCATAGGGACCAGACAGATGAAAACCATATTCCTTCTACTGTGGTTAGGGACCCATTAGTTGTTCTCCTCCTCTAAGCTCTCCATGGGTTCTCTACTCTCAAGTTAGTATAAATGACTTCGTTTACCTCACACACCCCTTTTCCTAGCACTCACCCCTTTCCTCTTTAGCTTCCTCTTCTCTTTCCCTCATGGAATGCCTTCAGCCTCAAACAACTTCCTCTCTATCTAAGAAATTTACTTTCCAGTCCACTATTCATTTCTCATACAAAGGCAGGAACTGAAATAACTTCATAAGGAGTTTCAATTAGATGAGCAGATTTAAGTCCCATCTAGGTTGAAGTGTTGCTTAAACCACTTGGGCAGATTCAGTACCTGCAGAGCTCACAAACAATATGTATCTGCTTAAAGATTCTTGGGCAAGCCAAACTCACATCTTAATGTCCAATCTTATGAAGTGATGAGCTTTCCATCATTGAAGTTATCCAAGCAAAGTCTAGGAGAGTACCTGCCAGCCATGCTGTAGAATGAATCCTCCATCAGTGGAGGGCTGTGCTAGAGAACCATGCAAAGAAGTCAGTGAGCCAAGATGAGAAGAGCACTGGACTGGAAGTCTGGTGACTGCTAAGTTGTGGACAAGACACTCAGTCTCTTCATCTGTCAAATGGTATTGTTAGAGTTTCTCAGTGCTTTTTGACCTGTGCTTTTATAAAATGTAGAGAGTGTCCTTCAGAGGCTACTTCTTGCCCTGTGGGACATGGGGGAGGCTGACTGGGAGGATCTCTGAGCCCCACTTCAACCAGGGTGGTTCTCTTTTCATCTGCTTAATGCATTAAGCTTCTAGGTAAGATTGTGATTAAACAGAGTCCCTGCTGCTAAAAACAAACAAATAAGCCTAGACTACATCAGAGGCTATAAACAGAAAGTTGCCAACAGCTCACCACAGTGTTTTAAGTTTGTTGGATATTAAACTATTATATTATATTATATTATATTATATTATATTATATTATATTATATTATTATATATATAATTTTTAATCAGGATATTTCATAAAATAATCTAGAATTCCAGCTTCTTTTAAAACATCAGAAGATCTGGTAGCCCTGGGCTAGTATTCCTACCTAACAATTAGCTGGAGCTGGATGACAGCTGCCTCCTTTAGAGCCAGAGTCCCTGCCTATAGGCCCCTGCCTAGCTTCTGCAGATGTCTGAGTGGTGATCTCTGCCCTCCAGGGTTCTATGACCTTCAGTTTATTTACCCCTCCACAGTTCCAGGCAAACCCAGAATGGGTTGCTCTAGGAATGGCAGTGCCTGTAAAGGGTTATAATCTATGCAGAACAGGGCTTTTCAAACTTTAATTTTCACAGATATTCTTGTAAAGTGAAGATTCTGATTCAGTAAGTCTAGGGTGTGTCCTGAAGTTCTGCATTTCTAAAAAAACTCCCAGGTGATATGCTGCTGGTCCACAGATCAAAATTACAGAAGTAAGAAGATTGTAGAGGGGCGCCTGGCTAGCTCAGTCATTAAGCATCTGCCTTTGGCTCAGGTCACGATTCCAGGGTTCTGGGATTGAGCCCAGCATCGGGCTCCCTGTTCTATGGGAAGCCTGCTTCTCCCTCTCGACTTCCCCTGCTTGTGTTCCCTCTCTCACTGCGTCTCTCTCTGTCAAATAAATAAATAAAATCTTAAAAAAAGAAGATTGTAGAAAGAGCAAGAAGTGGAGAAGCAAGAGCTGTGGCCTCTAGCCCTAGCTCTCACTGATCTTCATTCACTGCATTGGGGAAACTGCTAAACCTCTGTTCAACAGGCCTAGTAAACCATTCTCCAGGGAAGCGGTAAAAAGAGAAAAAGTGATTCCCCCAGCCAGAGGAGTGCTTGACCAGGAAAAATGTTACAAAGAAAGCTGGCAAGATATCTGTTTAATGGGAGATGAGGCTTCTTTTAGGGCATCTGCCCTCCCCGACCTGGGATGGCTTGAGTCACCTTTCAGGTTCTAAGTGCTGACTCCTGAACTTGTTTTGTTGGTAAAGATCCTGAGGAGGGTCAGGGAGAGAAGGGAGAAGAGAAGGAGGGAGACTGCCCCTCCTCACAGTAGGACATCCTCACAGCAGGATCCTAAGGTCCCTTTCCAGCTCTAAAATTCTATGATCTTCTGAAATGCTATGGCAACAGAATGAGCTAGCTCCATCCAGCCTGACCTCCTGGCTTGCCTATGATGAACTGTCTCCTCTTCCTTACCTGTAGGTAAGGAGCCACCCATCCATACCCATGCTTCCTCTTCCTGCTATGGATGAATTCACAGAGTTCATTTGGCTGCTATGGAAGCCCTGAAGTAAGGGGCAGACCAGGAAGGAGGAAAGAAGACATCACCTCTACACACACACATATAATTAGTTGCCAAGTCCTGTTGCCTCTACTCCAATGCCATTTCTTCTGTGTGCCCCCTCCTTTACATACCCATAACCACTATTCCAGGTCAGGCCCTCATTTATGTCTCTCCTAGACCATTATATCAGCCTCCTAGGTGTCTACCTACATCCATTTTTGCTGTCCTCCAATCCATTCTCACTGCTGCCAGTTAGAAACACTTAATGACTCCTCATTGCCTACAAGATGAAGTTCAAACTCTTTAGCAAAATATTCACAATTCTCTACAACCTGGCCTGAAATCCTTTTTAAATGCTCTTTAGTCTTTCTACATATCCACATTTTCCAACTCATATGCTTTCTTTTTTTTTAAAACATCCTAGAATTTCATTTCCCCTGCTTCTGTTTGTGTAAATTCTAGTCACCCTTCCAGGTTTGGCTCAAAAGCTATCTCTTTTCTAAAGCTTTAACTCAAGTTGAAATCCATCTCCCTTTCTCTGTGTGCTCATGACATTTCATGGGCACCCTTTCTATGCCACTTGCTACTGCTTACTTTATGTAGTTAGCGGTTTATACGCTTGTTTCTCCCACATAATTTTGCTTCCTCATAGCCTCTAGCAGAGCACCTAGTGTTGAGGGGTTCAGAAAATGCTTGTTGAATGAATTTATGCTCAAAGAAGGTAGCACAAAAGGCTGAGCAGATTCTGAGAGGGGCAGAGTGAGCAAGAGAGGGTCCAACTTTCACCTGGCATTCTGAGGCATGCTAAAAGTGCCTCCATCTTCCCCCCACCATGTATCTCTTGAGTTCTCACATTCCATGATTAGAATGACCCTCTTTGAGGCTGGAGACATTTGGGAGGTCTCTGAGAAAAACAAATAGCCTTAAAATGGGGCACCCACCCTAAAGCAGTGATTTTCAAAGGGTGGTTTGCAAGCCTTTAATGAATGGTGAAGTGGACCCATTTGGGTGGTAAAAATCAATTAAGCATGTCTTGACCAGGTGTTGTTGTTTTTTTTTAACTGAAGAGAAAATATCAGACTATAAAGCAAATAGTAAGAGTATTATTCCATCAAAATGTTTCAATTTTGTATGTTAGTTGTGATGTAGAATATATATATGTATATATATATATATTTAATGTGGGTCTCATAGTCAGAACAGTTTGAAATATGCTATACTAAACCAACATCAGCTAGCAGCAAAATAAATACTTGAGCTAGTTACTTTACCTCTCTTAATCTGTTTCTTCATCTGGAAAACATTTCTTCATCTGGAATAATAATAATACCTATATCAAATATTTACTGTGAGGAATAAACAAGTGACTATACACAAAGCCTTTAGCCCAGTGCCTTGGCACATGTTAGCTCTGGTGATGGTGATTAACTGGGGTTGGAGGTAGGGCTAAGGTTAAAGGGATTATAGTAAGAACCTCTAAGGATGGTGAATGACCTTGCCAGACATATTATTTCAGGCCACATGGACTAACACCAATACACAATAGATACAGATATGATGCAAACTATATACAGTAGTCACACACACACACACACACACACACACACACATTCACACACAAACTCATGCACCTAATATCCCCACACAGCCTTTATTCTCTACCAGCAGCCAGGTGTGCCTATTGCTTCACACCTGTAAGGAATCTGATCCTGTCATAGAGCAAGATTTTGGGGTCTAATATCCAGGATGGCCAGGAGAAAAACGGGGCCCAGGTTGGGAGGAAGATTGTGTTAGGAACAGTGAAAATATGCCAGTCTCCAAAGCTCAGGGCCTAGACTGAAAAAGTCTCATGAAACACTGGCAGCCAGGCAAATGAAATATAAGTAGGAATAAGACCACTTGCTTATTTTCTATCACTCTTTCTTTCCTTTTGGGGTGTGATTCCTCTGTGAACTTGCCTTTGGATCCTTTCAGAGTAGTTAGGTTTATTTTATATTCTTGGAGAGAGGGAAAGCAATATAAGGAGGCAGTGGGGGAAATCAGTTATTTTCATCTATTTATTTAAAACATATTTATTGGGTAGCTTCTATGTGCTAAGCACTTTCTGTTCCTGGCATTGGGAATTTTTTGATGAATGAAATAGTCAAAATCCTCACTTTCATGGAGCTTATGTTCTAGCAGGGAGAGACAAATAACCAAGAAACAAAGAAATGATTAACACTTGTGGTATGTCACATGACTGTAACTGCTGTTGAGGAGGGAAAAAAAACCCATAGAGGATGGGAGTAGCAAGTGTGAAATTTTTACAAGGATAGTGAGGGACAATCTCACTGAGAAAGAGACATGTGAACCAGACCTGACTGAGGTAGGAACACAGTGCAGATATCTGAGGCCACAGTGTTATAGGTGAAAGGAATAGCAAGAAAGACCTTAAGGCTGAAGTGTGTCCGGTGGCTTTGAAGAAGAGGGGAGAACAGTGTGACTGGAATGGAGTGAGCACTGGAGACTGTGGTGGGAGATAAGTTCATGGAGGTAACTGGGGCCTGATCATGTAGGGTCTTATAGTTTATTGTGAGGATTAGGCTTTTACTCTGAGGGAATTGGGAAGCATGTGAAAGGTTTTAAATAGAGGAATAACATGTGACATGAATTAACTTAAGTTGACTCTGGCTGCTGTGTAGAGAATTGACACAGGAGATAAAGGGAAGAAACAGAGAACAGTAAGGAGAATAATGTAGTACTTCCAGGGACAGATGATGGTTGTTTAGATTAGGATGGTAGCAGGGGGAGTTGTGAGAAGTGATTGAGTCTACGTGAATGTTGAAGGTAGAACAAATAGGATTTCCTGAGGGATTGGGTGTGGGGTGTGAGAAAAAATGAATCATCAAGGATTTTGGTCTGAGCTTCGAGAAGGAAGCATCTGGAAGTTACTCTTAATGGAGGCAGAGAAGAGTGCAGGAGAAGTAGATCTGGGCTTTTATAAGAGCTCAGTTTGGGACATATTAAGTTCAAAATGCTCATTAGATATCCAAGTGGAGTTGTTAAGTAGGCAGTAAGATATATGTGTCAAGGGAGGTCATGCTGGAGATATAAATTTGAGAGGCATTAATGTATAAATGTTATTTAAAGCCATGAGGCTAGATGAAGTCACCAAAAAAGGAGTATAAATGGAGAAGAGTTCCAAGGACTGTGCCCTGGGGACTTCTAACATATAGAGGATGGGGAAATGAGGAGAAAATAGCATAGGAGTCCAAGAAGGAGTAATCAGAGATAGGAACGAAACCAGAAGAATGTGGTCTTCTGAAAACCAAGGAAGACAGCATTTCAAGGATGAGGGAGTGGTCAGCTTTGTCAAGTGTTGCTGAGAAAGGTTCTTTTAGGGATCAGAGATCTAGCCCAATGGCAAGCTGATGCAGTGGTCGTATGTGTTATCAGGGAAGATGAAAGGTTTGTTCCTTAACTAACAGCTCCCTGAGTGGCCCGAATAGAGGTAGTGTGGCATCAGTTTCCAGTTTGAAAGGCACATGGACCTGGGCTGGATTGGCCAGCAATCCTGTATGGTTGGTGTGCCATCTAAGGCATATGATACAGAAATCAGAGCAGCTGCAGTAGTGAGCCACTACCTGGCCCACCAGTCACAGATGTTGCAGGAGTAGTTATGCATAGGGTATAATCAGAAGCATACTAGAGAGGCCTCACTCCCCTAACATGTCTCTCCCATAACAAGACCAATTACGGACTTTCTTATTTATTCAACAAATACTACACATGAGGCACTGTTCTAAGCACTTAAAAAATAATAGTTCAGCGAATCATCACAAAAAACCTGTGAGATGAGTTATATAATTATCTCCTTTTTACAGGTGAAGAAACTGAGGCAGGGAGAGGCTGAGTGACTTGCATAATTGCCAGTTAATGAGAAGTCAAGCCAGGATATTAATCCTGCTGTCTCCAGTGTACATGTACTTAACCTTCTGCACCAGGCATTAGCGGGTGTGGGCTAAATCCTGCCCATGGCCGTTTTTATACATTTCTAAAGTGTTGTTTAAAAAAAAAAAAGAGGAGGCTGAAAAATGGCAGAGGAGTAGGGGACCCTATTCCAACCAGTCCCCGGAATTGAGCTGGATATCTACCAGACCATTCTGAACAACCACGAAATCAGCCTGAGATGTAAGAATATAGATCTGGATCTCTACAAACAGAATATTGCAGGCAGTTGGTTTCAATGTATGAAGCGGGGAGCCGTGATTCCGTGGGCAGATATCAGAGAATAAATGGAAGGAGGAGGAAGCAATGGCAATCCTACACCACGGGTGAGTGATAGCGTCCCCTGCTGGGGACAGGGCACAGATTTGCAGACCATAGCGATGGGAAAAGGACTTTAGGGCAGCCCCCCGGGCTGAAACCTGGAGCTGCGGGGCGGTGCATGAGAACTGGAGGCAGCTGGCAGTTTTAGAAGCACAAAGAGCAGAGACGCACACCGACCTGGACTTGAGGACTGGGAGCGCTGCTGAGGGGCGCACAACCCAGAATGCTGCAGTTTATACCAGCACTGCCAGAAACAGAGATAGTGCAGCCTGGAGAGCTCAATGAAGAACAGACTGCAATCTCTCTGCTCTGAGGCAGAGGGTTGGAAAAGATCTCTTCTGCTTTGACTCTCAGAAGACACCTGGAAATGCTCCAGAGAAAGCCACAAGAGAACAAAAGCCCCCAAATCTGGTTTTCACTGAGCCCATCCCCTACCACAGGGAGCAGGACAATTCTGCCCAAACGGGTTGCCTGAGTAACAGTGCAACAGGCCCCTTCCCCAGAAGACAGGCTTGGAGAACAAAAGGCCAGCAACCCTAAGATTCCTATAAAAAAGGTGCATCTTGCTTGGGTTGTGGTCAATAATTTGGACTCTATACATTCCCTCAACTACCCCTCAACAGAATGACTGGGAGGAGGAACCCCCAAAAGAGGAAAGACTCAGAGACTGTGACTTCTGCCACAGATTTACAAATGGATACAGATATAACCAAGATGTCAGAGATGGAATCCAGGCTAGCTATTGTGAAGACAATAGCTACAATGGAGAAATCGATTAATGACAACATAGAGCCTCTAAGGGCAGAAATGAAAGCTGAATTGGCAGAATTTAAAAATGCTATCAATGAGATCCAATCCAATCTAGATTAACAGCTAGGGTAAGCAAGGCAAAAGAATGAATTAGTGATTTAGAAGACCAATTAATAGACAAGAAGGAAAAAGAGGAGGCCAGGGAAAAACAACTCAGAATCCATGAAAATAGAATCAGAGAAATAAGTGACACCATGAAATGTTCCAATGTCAGAATTATTGGGATCCCTGAGGGGGTGGAGAGAAAGAGGACTAGAAGATATATTTGAGCAAATCATAGTTAAGAACTTCCCTAATCTGGGGAATGAAACAAACATTCCTGTCCTAGAGGCAGAGAGGACCCCTCCCAAGATCAAGGAAAACAGGCCAACACCCCGGCATCTAATAGTAAAACTTGCAAATCTTAGAACCAAGGAAACCATCTTAAGGGCAGTTAGGGAGAAGAGATTCCTTACGTACAGAGGGAGGAACATCAGAATCACATCAGACCTATCCACAGAGACCTGGCAGGCTAGAAAGGCCTGGGAAGACATATTCGGGGTACTAAATGAGAAGAACATGCAGCCAAGAATAGTTTATCTGGCAAGGCTGTCATTTAGAATGGATGGAGAGATGCAGAGCTTCCAAGATTCTCAGACACTGAAAGAATATGTGACCACTGAGCTGGCCCTGCAAGAAATATTAAGGGGGTTCTATAAAAGGAGAAAGACCCCACGAGAATATAGAACAAAAATTTACAGAGACAATCTATTAAAACAAGGTCTTCACAGGCAACATGATGACAATAAATTTATATCTTTCAATAATCACTCTCAATTTGAACAGCATAATGCTCCCAAAAAATGACACAGGGTTGCAGATTGGTTAAAAAGACAAGACACATCCATATGCTGTCTACAAGAGACTCATTTTGAACCTAAAGATACATCCAGACTGAAAGTGAAGGGATGGAAATCCATCTTCCATGCCAACAGAATAAAGAAAGCTGGGTAGCAATTCTCATATCAGACAAATTAGATTTTAAACTAAGGACTGTAGTTAAAGACACAGAAGGACACTATATCATTCTTAAAGGGTCTATCCAACAAGAAGATTTAACAATTGTAAATATCTACACCCCCAACATGGGAGCAGCCATCTACATAAGCCAAATGTTAACCAAAATAAAGAGTCATATTGATGACCATAAGTTAATTGTAAGAGACCTCAACACTCCACTCTCACCAATAGACAGATCATCTAAGCAGAAAATCAACAATGAAACAAGAGCTTTGAATGACACACTGGACCAGATGGACCTCATAGATATATACAGAACATTCCACCCTAAAACCACAGAATACTCATTCTTCTCGAGCACACATGGAACTTTCTCCAGAATAGACCACATACTGGGTCACAAATCAGGTCTCAACTGATACCAAAAGACTGAGTTTATTCCCTAAATATTCTCAGACCACAAAGATTTAAAACTGGAACTCAATTACAAGAAAAAATTTGGCAGAAATTCAAACACTTGGAAGCTAAAGACCACTCTGCTCATGAATAGTTGGGTCAAACAGGAAATCAAATAAGAACATGAACAATTCATGGAAACCAATGAGATCGAAAACACATCAGTGCAAAACCTATGGGCTATGGCAGAGGCGGTCCTAAGTGGGAAATGCACAGACATCCAAGCCTCATTCAAAAAAAAAATAGAAAAATCCCGAATTCAGCAAATAATTTTACACCTTGAAGAACTAAAGAAAAAGCAACACATTAGAAGAGAAATAATTAAGATTAGAGCAGAGATCAATGAATTAGAAACCAGAAACACAGTACAGCAGATCAATAAAACTAGAAGGTGGTTCTTTGAAAGAATTAATAAGATCGAAAAACCACTGGCCAGACTTATCCAAAAGAAAAGAGAAAGGACCAACTAAAAAAATTATGAATGAAAGGGGGGAGATCACAACTAATACCAAGGAAATAGAAACAATTATTAGAAATTATTATCAACAGCTATATGCCAATAAATTAAGCAATCTGGAAGAAATGGATGCCTTCCTGGAAAACTATAAACTGCCAAGACTGAAACAGGAAGAAATTGACAACCTGAATAGGCCAATAACCAGCAACGAGATTGAAGCAATGATCAAAAATCTCCCAAAAAACAAGAGTCCAGGGCCTGATGGATTCCTTGGGGAATTCTACCAAACATTCAAAGAAGAAATAATTCCTATTCTCCTGAAGCTGTTTCCAAAAACTGAAACAGAAGGAAAGCTTCCAGACTCATTTTATGAGGCCAGCATTACCTTAATCCCCAAACCAGGCAAAGACCCCATCAAAAAAGGAGAATTTCAGACTGATATCCCTAATGAATATGGATTCCAAAATCCTCAACAAAATCCTAGCTAATTGGTTCCAACAGTACATGAAAAGGATCATCCACCACGACCAAGCAGGATTTATCCCCAGGATGCAAGCGTATTTCAACATTCACAAATCAATCAGTGTGATAGAACACATTAATAAGAGGAGAGAGAAGATACATATGGTCCCCTCAATTGATGCAGAAAAAGCTGTTGACAAAATACAGCATCTTTTCCTAATTAAAACCCTTCAGAGTATAGGGATAGAGGGAATATTCCTCAAATTCATAAAATCCATCTATGAAAAACCCACAGCAAATATCATCCTCAATGGGGAAAAGCTGAGAGCCTTTTGCTTAAGATCAGGAACAGATCAAGGATGCTCACTCTTGCCACTATTGTTGAACATAGTATTGGAAGTCCTAACAACAGCATTCAGACAACAAAAAGAAATAAAAGTTATTCAAACTCTCCCTCTTCACAGATCACATGATACTTTATGTGGAAAATCCAAAAGACTCCACCCCCAAATTACTAGAACTCATACAGCAATTCAGTAATGGGACAGGATACAAAATCAATGCACAGAAATCAGTTACTTTCTTATATACTAACAATGCAACCATAGAAAGAGAAATTAGAGAAATGATTCCATTTACAATAGCACCAAAAACCATAAGATACCTCAGAATAAACCTAACCGAAGAGGTAAAAGATCTATACTCGAAGAACTACAGAACACTCATGAAATAAATTGAAGAAGACACAAAAAGATGGAAAAACATCCCATGCTCATGGATCAGAAGAATAAACATTGTTAAAATGTCTATGCTACCCAGAGCAATCTATACCTTCAATGCCATCCTGACGAAAATTCCAATGACATTTGTCAACGCACTGGAACAAACAATCCTAAAATTTGTATGGAATCAGAAAAGACCCCAAATCACCAAGGAAATGTTGAAAAAGAAAAACAAAGCTGGAGGCATCATGTTGCCCGATTTCAAGCTATATTACAAAGCAGTGATCACCAAGACAGCATAGTACTCACACAAAAACAGACATATAGACCAATGGAACAGAGTAGAGATCCCAGATATGGTCCTTGAACTCTATGGTCCAATAATCTTCGATAAAGCAGAAAAAAAAAAAACATGCAATGGAAAAAAGACAGTCTCTTCAATAAATGGTGCTGGGAAAGTTGGACAGCCACATGCAGAAGAATGAAACTCGGCCATTCTCTAACACCATACACAAAGATAAACTCAAAATGGATGAAAGGCCTCAATGTGAGATAGGAATCCATCAAAATCCTAGCGGAGAACATAGGCAGTAACCTTTTTGACATCAGCCACACCAACTGCTTTCAAGATACATCTCCAAAGGCTAGTGAAACAAAAGCGAAAATGAACTTTTGGGACTTCATCAAGATAAAATGCTTCTGCACAGCAAAGGAAACAGTCAACAAAACAAAGAGGCAACCCACAGAATGGGAGAAGATATTTACAAATGACACTACAGATAAAGGGCTGGTATCCAAGATCTATAAAGAACTTCTCAAACTCAACACCCAAAACACAAATAATCAAGTCAAAAAATGGACAGAAGACATGATCAGACACTTCTCCAAAGAAGACATATAATTGGCTAAGAGACACATGAGAAAATGTTCATCATCATTAGCCATCAGGGAAATTCAAATCTAAACCACACTGAGATACCACCGTACCCCAGTTAGAATGGTAAAAATTGACAAAGTGAGAAACAACAAATGTTGGAGAGGTTGTGGAGAAAGGGGAACCCTCTTACACTGTTGGTGGGAATGCAAGTTGGTACAGCCACTTTGGAAAACAGTGTGGAGTTTCCTCAAAAATAAACATTGAGCTACCCTATGACCCAGCAATTGCACTCCTGGGTATTTACCCCAAAGACACAGATGTAGTGAAAGAAGGGCCATATGCACCCCAATGTTCATAGCAGCAATATCCACAATAGCCAAACTGTGGATAGAGCCAAGACATCCTTCAACAGAGAAATGGATAAAGAAGATGTGGTCCATATATACAATGGAATATTACTCAGCCATCAGAAAGGATGAATACCTAACTTTGACATCAACATGGATGGGACTGGAGGAGATTATGCTAAGTGAAATAAGTCAAGCAGAGAAAGTCAATTGTCATATGGTTTCACTTATTTGTGGAACGTAAGGAATAGCATGGAGGACTTTAGGAGAAGGAAGGGAAAAATGAAGGGGGGGGAATCAGAAGGAGTGATGAGCCATGACAGACTATGGACTCTGAGAAACAAACTGAGAGTTTTAGAAGGGAGGGGGCTGTAGGGATGGGTTAGCCCAGTGATGGGTATTAAGGAGGGCATGTACTGCATGGAGCACCAGTTGTTATATGAAAACAATGAATCATGGATCACTACATCAAAAACTAATGATGTATTGTATGGTGACTAACAGCATAATAAAATAAAATAAATATGCAACAGGGACATAATGTGGCCTGCAAAGTCTAAAGTATTTACTATCTGGCCTTTTAAAGAAAAAGTTTATCAGCACTGTTCCACACTATAAAATGGAATAGATAATACCTCTAATTTGATTATGAATATATAAAATTATATATTTTATATAAAGTACCTGCAGGTATTCAAAAATAGAATTTTCCTACGATTAATTTTATACTCATTCTGTCATCAGCTCTCTGTTTCCTGCACTCTCCTCCAAAGGAATTCCTCTTAGATTTGACTCATCCCAAGCCCCCCAGATCCTCCCACCACCTTTGCTAAAAAGGTACCAGAAATAATTGAACTAGACAGTGATACCAACCATTATTAGTTGAATGTCACCCTTGAACACAGCACATTAAAAAAATGTTAAGTTCAATAGGACTTTCAGTTCCCTTAAAATTTCTAAGTGAATTGGATGAAGCAAAGAGGTTTTATCTAAGGAAGTCTTGACAACAAAGAGTAAATAAGTGACTAGATAATTCTCCCAGATGTCAATTCCAGAGATGGTAAATCAAAATATGATGGGTTGTATCTCCTAAAAAATAAAATTTAAAGTAAACATCTGAAAAGCTTTGAAGAGCTTTGAAGAAAGTAATCTCTCATTTGAATATTATATAAAAGGAAAAAATCACAGAACATCAAGGCTCAAAGACTCCATAGAAATTCTCTAGTCAACCACCTCCAGATTGAAGATGGGTTATGTCTAACCCTAATAACTGTCCTATGTTTGTAAAACACCTTAAAAATATAAGCATTTTTCCCTTGGTCCTTCTTCCTGCCTAGGCAGTTCATTTCTTTTTCATAAATTATACTCTTTACCTTTTTGCCTCAAGTATATATGCCAGCTCTCAAATAAATGCCTACTTACTTCATTCACTTCAATAGACAGGTAAGCCTGGCATTGTGCTAGGCAGTGGGTTAAAAACAATTGAATGAGACTCTATCCCAAACTGGTTGGAACATCTGTAGCATAGTTGGGTAGATAAGAATATAAATTCAGGAGTTAGATTGCCTGGGTTCAAATTCTAACTCCACCAATTCTAAAGCTGCCCACAGGTTTAGAGATCCTATTTAAACTCTGCATGCTTTAGTCTTCTTCTATGTAAAATGGAAATAGTAATACTCTCTATTTCAGAAGTGTCATTGTGAGGGTTAACTGAGGTTAATACATGTTAAACACTTAGAATAGTGCCTGACATATGATGTGGTAAGCAGAATAAAGGTCCCCCAAAGATGTCTATGTCCTAATTCCTGGAACCTATGAATATGTTAGATTATATGACAAAGGAGAATTAAGGTAGCAGATGGAATTAAGGTTGCTAATCAGTCACTTTAAAATAGGGAGATTATCCTGAGTTATCCAGTGGACTCATGTCATCACAAAAGTGCTTACATGTGGAAGAGGAAGGCACAAGAGTTGATATGGTATGAGAAAGACTTAACCTGCTGTTGCTGGCTCTGGATGGAAAGTAGCCATGAGCTAAGGGATGCTGGCAGCCTCTGGAAGCTGGGAAAAGTGGAAAACAGATTCTCTTCTAAAGCCTCCATAGAGGAATATGGTCTTGCTGACACCTTAATTTTAGCTAATGAGACCCATTTCAGACTTGCCTTCCATGACTTTTAAGATAATAAATTTTTGTACATTAAGCCGTTTGTGGTAATTTGTTCAGCAGCAATAGAAAACAAATACACATGGTATGCTCTATAAATGATAAATACAAAACTAAATGACTCTTTTTTTATTATGTTAGTTTAAAAAGATTGTATTTATTTATTTTGAGAGAGAGAGAGAGAGAGAGTATGTGCCTGTGCATGCCAATGGGCAGGGCAGGGGATGGAGCAATGGAGCAGAGGGAGAGGGACAAGTAGACTCTGTGCCCCGCCACAGAGATCTCAGACCCCTCAGACCCCGACAGGGGTGCGTGTGGGGTTGGGGGGTGTGCTATCTCACAACGCTGAGATCAGGATCTGAGCCCAAATCAAGAACCTGACACTTAACTGATCTTAATCCAAGTTTGTATTTGCTGAAAAAGTGAAGACATTTTTCACTTGACCCATGCAAATTATCCCTGTTTTATAGTTGGAGAAAAAATTCCAGACACAAGTAACTGACTTGCCTAAACTCATCCAGTGAGTTAGTGGCAGTGTGCTTTCCCTCTTACTTGCTGCCTGCAACTGGCTTTGTGGCTAGTTTGTTGACTTGTCTTCCCAGCTCCAGCAGTGGCAATTTTGTAGACAGACTCCCACATCTGCTTAACTCAGGTGTGGAAATTAGTTGCTAAACCATGCAATTGGTTGCTAGGCTTCCTTTCTTCCCTTATTCAGGTCCCAACATACTTCAACAACTGGAAGTTAATAATCTGCCAACAAATTAAATTTGGATCAGAGAGCATGTTAATTGGGAACTAGGTGACACAAATTCATCTCAGAGGACTGTGATCTTCTACCAAGTATACCCCCAGTGTGGGCTGCTGCTTCCCCACCAGAAGCATGAACTCCTGGACCTCTGTGAATCTAAAGAGGGCCACATGCATTTCTTTGAGCTGCTAATAAACATCTTCATGTCTTTGCCTAAGCACTTCTCTGCCTCAAATGCCCTGAGCTCGTGTTTCCCAGAGTGTTGTAGTTAAGAGGTGATTACAGGTGGTGGAGGCCTTATTACATAGGGCAGATGTTCTTACCCCTGGCTATATATAAGAATCACCCAGGAGCTTTGCAAAGACACAGATGCTGGAGTCCACGCCAAAAATTCTGACTTACTTGGTCTGAGTGGGGCCTAGCATGAGTATTAAAAAAAAAAAAAAACTCCCCAGGTGATTCTCATATATAGCCAATGGTGAGCATCAATGGGGTAGTGATTCAGAATATGGACCTGCAGCTCAAAGCCCAGTTCTGCTACTCATTATTTGTACAACTCTGGGCAAGTTGCCTAACCCTTCTGGGCTATGGCTTCCCCATCTGTAAAACAGGGAAGACAATATCCCTGTAGCATAATATTGTCACAAGGATTAAATGGGAGTTAGTACATGTAAAGCACTTAGAACAAGATTTATAAGCAATTTGTGTCAAAGCAAACCTAAATTATCAATTTGCAGCACTTAGAACTACTCCTAGGACATAGCAAGTACTCAACAAATCCTAGTTATTATTACATCAACAAAATCTTTAATAGATGCTTATTTTAAATGTGTATTTAGGAACAGATAACTAAAATCAACTTATATAGCACCAGTATAAAACTTTTTAAAAACAATTATCAAACTTTTCAAAAGTGAGTCACTTTAAGGAAAAATAGTAAGTAAAATGGTGCCTGTAAAAGGCAAAAATTCTGAAGTTTGGGAAACCCTTCTGTAAACTCTTCCTATGCTCCCTCCCTCCACTAACTCTGTATACCCAATCCTACCTCTTCTTCCAAGCCTAGCATAACATAGATGACACCTTCATTGTAGTCTCCCCTAATTTCCTCATCTGGAAGTATTTTCCTCCTTCTCTGAATTCCCATGGCTTCTTTGTCTTATAAGCATCTCAAACATGGTCAGCAAAAAAATATCTCACTTTTCACTGATTCCCTACCCCCATCCAATTTTCCGCATTTCTTTAGCCAGCAGTGTGACCATTCACCAAATTAATGGGGCCCAAAACCTAGCAGTAATCCTTGACTTCTCATTTTCCCTCACACCCCTCTTCAGCCCACCAATAAAGCCTGTTTGTTAGTTATACCTTCTAAATATATCCAGACTCTGACCACTTGGTCTAAACCAGTACCCTCTCCTCCCACCTGAATGTTGTAGGAGCCTCCTCACTCCTGGCTCCCTTGGGCCTTACAGACCGTTCTCCTCCCAGAAACCAGAGAGCTATTGAAATCCTGTCACTAACCAGCTCAAACTCCTTGGTGGCTTCTCATAACAGAACAAAACCAAATTCCTTACCATGGCCCCAAGTCTTTGCATGACCTGCCAATCTCTCTGAAGTTATTTGCCTAACACTCCTCCCTCCTCCCAACCTCCCAGCTATAGCCATTTGATCCTCCTTAAGGGACTTTATCCCCAAAACAAAACAAAACAAAACAAAAAAACAAAAAACAAAGGAGAACCCTTAAATGGGTTTGCTTAGATTTTCTTTTTATTTTTTTAAAGATTTTATTTATTTATTTGACATAGAGAAACACAGCAAGAGAGGGAACACAAGGGGGGGTGGAGTGGGAGAGGGAGAAGAAGGGTTCCCGTGGAGCAGGGAGCCCAATGCAGGGCTCAATCCCTGGACC
This sequence comes from Callorhinus ursinus, assembly GCF_003265705.2. NCBI lineage: Eukaryota > Metazoa > Chordata > Mammalia > Carnivora > Otariidae > Callorhinus > Callorhinus ursinus. Next base: position 374,789 of record NW_027397128.1, read on the forward strand.
CCTGGATCATGAACTGACGCCTAACAACTGAGCCACCCAGGCACCCTAGATTTACATTTTAAAAGGATCACTCTGGCTGAAGTGTGGAGAGCAGATCTAGAGGGTATTTGAAGGTAAACAGATTGAAAATGTATTGTTGCCATAGGTGTGGGTGGGAGAAAAATGAGTTCAAATGCCAACTCCAATGCTAACTAGTTTTATTATGTTAGATCCCTACTCTGGACACGTGTTAGGCATCAGGCATAGTTCTAGGTGTTTTGTTTGTAGTAAGATAGTCCCTGATTCTCAGGATTTCTGTGAAGATTAAGTATATTATTTATTTGTAATTGGTCTTGTCACAGTGCTTGACACACAGTCAGCACTCGATAAATGTTAATTATTATACTTATCAACCCAGGCTTTAGCCTCAGAAAAAAACATAAATGAGTGCATTTAGGCACTGTTGTATGGGAATGAGCACAATGGACTCTGGAAACCGATTACCTGGGTTGTAAATCCTAGTCCTACCATTTACTAGCCTTAGGACCTTGAACATAATGTATAACCTCCTTATGCCTCATTTATATCATGTGTAAAGTGGAAATGATAATAATTGTATCTACCTCATAGGGTAGTTGTGAGGATTAAATGAAGTAATATGTGTAAATTATTTACAACAGTTCTTGGCCCATAGTAAATGAGCTAATAAATTCAATAAGCATTGAACTCAGTAAATGCTAGCTATTATCATTATTGTTGCTGTTTGAGTCATATCTGCCCAATTCCACTGAATCAGTTTTTGATTTGCTCTTTGTTAGTATGTTTATAGATTCAAGACTCTTAGGGACTCAATTCATTTCAATTAGCTGTCATCCTTTGTGTGTGTGTGTGTGTGTGTGTGTGTGTGTGTGTGTGTGTGTGTGAATGTTTTCGTTTTGTTTATGTGCCAATACTTGGTCAGTGGGAGGGCTTTTAAGGCTGGATTAACTGTCATTGAACAACATTACCCCACACAACTCTGGAAAGTTTTTCTGAAAACATGTAGTATAGTGGTTACAAGCATGCATTCCACAAACAATCCGGGTTCAAATCCCAGTTCTGCCACTTCCTGGCTGTGTAGCCTAGAGAAAGCAATTTCACCACTTTGTACATTAGCATTATCTCTGTACCACAGGGATGATGATAATACTACTACTTACCCCTTAGGGCTGTTGTGAGAATTCATGTAAAGTTTGTAGAATAAGAGTTGGCGTGGAGTAACACTACAGTTGGTGTCGGCTATCATTATTAAAAGGGGGCACCTGGTGGTGCAGTTCATTAAACATCCGACTCTTAGTTTCAGGTTAAGCATCTGAATCTTGGCTTCAGTTCAGGTTGTGATCTCAGGGTGGTGAGATGGAGCCCCATTGTCAGGCTCTGTGCTCAGTCCTCAGTGTGGAGTCTGCTTAAGACTTTCTCTCCTTCTCCCTCTGCCCCTCCCTGCTGTGCTCTCTCTCTCTCTCTCTCTCTCTCTCTCTCTCTCGCTCTCTTTAAAATAAATAAGTAGAATGGTTGAGTTTCATTCTTCTGTATATAGCTGTCCAATTTTCCTAGCACCATTTATCAAGCTCAACACCCAAAAAACAAATAATCAAGTCAAAAAATGGGCAGAAGACATAAATAGACACTTCTCCAAAGAAGACATATGAATGGCTAAGAGACACATGAAAAAATTTTCAACATCATTAGCCGTCAGGGAAATTCAAATCAAAACTACATTGAGATACCACCTTACACCAGTTAGAATGGCAAAAATTAACAAGGCAGGAAATAACAAATTTTGGAGAGGATGTGGAGAAAGGGGAACCCTCTTTCACTGTTGGTGGGGATGCAAGTTGGTACAGCCGCTTTGGAAAACTGTGTGGAGGTTCCTCAAAAAGTTAAAAATAGAGCTACCCTGTGACCCAGCAATTGCACTACTGGGTATTTACTGCAAAGACACAGATGTAGTGAAAAGAAGGGGCACATGCACCCCAATGTTCATAGGAGCAATGTCCACAATAGCCAAACTGTGGAAGGAGCCAAGATGTCCTTCAACAGACGAATGGATAAAGAAGATGTGGTCCATATACACAATGGAATATTACTCAGCCATCAGAAAGGATGAATACCCACCATTTGCATCAACATGGATGGAACTGGAGGGGATTATGCTAAGTGAAATAAGTCAAGCAGAGAAAGACAATTATCATATGGTTTCACTTATATGTGGAACATAAGGAATAGCATGGAGGACATTAAGAAAAGGAAGGGAAAAATGAAGGGAGAGGAAATCAGAGGGGGAGATGAACCATGAGAGACTATGGACTCTGGAAAACAAACTGAGGTGGGGGTGAGGGGATGGGTTAGCCCAGTGAAGGAGGGCATGTATTGTAAGGAGCACTGGGTATAATATGCAAATAATGAATCATGGAAGACTACATCAAAAACTAATGAAGTACTATGTGGTGACTAACATAACATAATAAAAAAAATAAATAAATCTTAAAATGAGTGCCTTGCCCAAAGCAGATACTCAATACATGATCATTGTAGTTAGTATTACTGTTACTATAACTCAATGTGTATATTACAATTTTTACACACTTTGATGTTCATTATCATATTTGAATTATACGATGGTCCTTCCAGATAGCCAGGAAAAGGATTAACAATTCCAGTTTACTGATGGGGAAATTGATACTTGGACTAGACTTTATTCACATTTCTGATGTTTTACGTGGCCATTTTTTTAATTTTGCATAGAAATTCCCAAACCCCAACATAAGATTAAAGGTTACTTACCACAATACTATATTTTTTAAAAGTTTTTAAATAAGTAAATTATCTTTGATTCCTTTAACAAAACTGAATAAAATAAGTTCTCACCTTATTAAATGTCATCTATAACCTTACTACATGTAACTGTTAAGTTGTAATAGTCAAAAGTAACATGGAACTGTGAAATACTTCACTGTGTTGGAAATTAAGTTGTGTGTGAGAGGGAGAGAGATCCCCAATGTCAACCAAAATAGAGATTGGTACCACCCTCCACAGATAATCTCAGCTCTCTAAGTCACTACATAAAGGTTTCCAATCATATCCACACCTGAATTTATTTTTTATTATTTAAATTCAATTAGCCAAAATATAGTACATCATTAGTTTCAGATGTGGAGTTCAATAATTCATCACTTGCATATAACACCCAGTGCTCATCACATCACATGCCCTCCTTAATGTCCATCACCCAATTACCCCATCCCCCAATCACCTCCCCACCAGCAACTCTCAGTTTGTTTTCTATAGTTAAGAATTCCTCATGGTTTGTCTCCCTTTCTGATTTACTTCCATTTAGTTTTCCCTCCCTTCCCCTATGGTGCTCTGCCCTGTTTCTTATATTCCACATACGAGTGAAACCATATGATAATTGTCTTTCTCTGATTGACTTACTTCACTCAATATAATACCCTCCAGTTCCATCCACATCGATGTAAGTGGTAAGTATTCATCCTTTCTGATGGCTGAGTAATATTCTATTGTATATATGAACCACATCTTCTTTATCCATTCATCTGTTGAAGGAAATCTCAGTTCCTGCCAGTTTGACTATTGTGGACATTGTTGCTATGAACATTGGAGTCCACACCTTAATTTCTATAATTTGTATTACAGCTATAGTCAAAACCTGGTTGAAACATGCCCCAGATACTATACCCACCCTGCCAATACAATGCATCTTGCATGACTTCTCTTAGTAAAATATTTTCTCATCCACTTGTTCCCTGACTTCAGGAGATTTATGAGTAAGCATTATTGTACTGCAGACATGAGGAAATAAGGGACTCCAAAAGTGGAATAACTAGAGCAAGGTCTTAAGTTTTAAATTATATAGCACTTTCTATGAGCCAGGCACAGTTGAATAGCTTTACCTGGAACAAGTTACTGAAGGCTCACAAAAATCCAGTGAGGTATGTATTTCATGTCTCCCCTGCTATCTGGAAGTAGAACATTCCTATGAAACCTTTCCTAAGCCTAAAGTGTATAAAATAAAGAAATAATTACCATTATTTTTATATGGAAAAATTTTTGACCAGCCTAGGCCCCAAAAATAACTTCTCTTAGACTTCTGATACCTGAGGACATATCTTGATAATAAATGAATAAAAATAAATTGAGATAAAGCATATATGCTCACAGACACAATTCAAAGCTATGATGGCTTGATGCTGAAATGCTATGTGTAGTTCCCCGGGAAGAAGCTTGGCAGTGCTAATCTCACTGCTAGGGGTATGCTGCCTCTATAATGACTCGCTGCAAAACAAATACTGAACACTATTTTCACTCTTTGGTCTCTTTATTTTTTTATTTTTTTATCTTTTTTTAAAGATTTTATTTATTTATTCATGAGAGACAGAGGGATGGAGAGAGAGGGAGAGAGAGAGAGAGAGAAGCAGAGGGAAAAGCAGGCTCCCAAGGAGCAGGGAGCCTGATGCGGGCTCGATCCCAGGACCCTGGGATTATGACCTGAGCCAAAGGCAGATGCTTAACCATCTGAGCCACCCAGGCACCCGGCCTCTTTAATAAAAGCAAAAACCCTCTTCGGATTTCTTCCAGTTAGCAAAAACAGGGACTTAATGTAGGTGTTTCATAAAAGCAAAGTGGCCTAACACAAACTTTCAAGAAGTGGGGGATACTTGTATTATCATCCTTGATTTACAGAAAAGGATACTGAGGCCCAGAGAGATTAACTATATTGCTAAGGATCACAGTAACTGGAATTAACAGAGGCAGGCTTCAAACACAAGCAATTTGTTTCCAGAGCCCACACACACTTTACTATGTTTCACAGCAAGCAAATGATAGGGAGAAAAACCAGTGACCTTGCCATTGGAAGAAAAAAGCAATCTTGTATGGAGGCCCTATCAATACTACAGAAAGGGACAATAAGTGCAGGCTGGGGGTCATAAGTGAATTTTTCTTTAACCACTCTCCACAGATGGTCAAAAGTTCTAGAAATCATGACTGACTCTCTCTCCCACTGGGATCTTGCTGGCTTTCAGTGAGGAAACAGGTGCTATGGGACCACAAGGAAAGAGTTGGGAGATAATGGACTTGAACTCAATCTACTGAATCATCTTGGTCAGCATTTGTTGTACTTCCAGCTGCCTGGACATCCTGTCTCCATATTTTGTTGACTTGACTGCAACCTCAGCAGGCCTCTGTGAAAACTCCGTATCAAAATAATGATAAGGACTTTCATGTAATTTGCCAAAGATTAACACTGAATCTCTCTCCTCAGAGGGGCTTGAGGAAATGCATGTGCACATGTACACCCGTGTGTGTGTACTCTCTCTCTCTTTCACACACACACTTTCCTCTCTGTGTCCCTAAGACTATTTAGCAATATGCATTTGGTCATTTGTTTACCTATCAGACTCCAGGGCCCATGCTCTTAAGCTGCAGGCAATTCCTTTCCTTTGGCATTTGCTGCAATGATGCTCTTAGGTTTTCTAGTTCTCAGATTCTGCCTAGGGACATCTCACCACCTGCACCCTCTAGTCCTTTGGAGAGCCCATTCCCAGTGGTGCATCACCCCATCCTTGGACTCCTGCAAGGGCAGCTTGTAATTTCCAGTCTGGGCCCCTCCTTGCCATGTGACCTTGTATAAGTCAGTCCTCCTTTCTGATATCTTCAGCACCACTGCTGGGAAGCAAGCAGAGGAAATAGCTTTGTGTCCAGATTTAGCAACATAGGATATAAAAATGATTATTTTTGTATACTAAGTGACAGCTTAGAGGCAAAAGAAAAAAATAGACTTCATTTCAAGGGAAAGTCAAAGGAAGATTCGAATGAAGTTTAGAGTGGGGGTGGGCTGGAGAGGTTTTCCCCAATGAATGCCCCTGGGCTCTCTTCTATTGTAGGTTTCAGATGGTAAGTCTCCTTGCCATTAAGGTCACCACACATTTTTTTTTTCCTGTATAAATCGGGTTTTGACCTGTATATTTGGCCTTGTTGCTCTCTGAGCCTCCCCCATCCTACTGCTCAGCAGCTGCTGCTAGGTGGGGGGAGCTCATCCAATCCCTCTTTGCCCCTGCTTTCCTATCAGCTCACTGAAAGGTGCTTGCTGAGGAGGTTGCTGAGCGCTAAGCAGCTGATATGCCTAGTCTATAAGCTGACCCAATTTAGAAGATTTTTTTTAAACCTGAGATGGTTGCTTTCTATGCTGCATTTTACAGCAGTACACAGAGACCAGGGCAGCAAGCTCCAAGGTTTTTCAAATCACTCAACCAACATTTATTGGCTCACTGCTGTGAGCCAGACATGTAGAATACCCTGATGAGGAATATTCAGATCTTGTCTTAACACAATCATGTTGTATTAGTACATGTTGTAGTGGGGGGAGGGATAATGGAGATAAATGTAACTATAGAGCTCTGGGACAGGATAGAATATGTCAAATGCTGTTGGAGAGGTATTAACAGTCCAAAGGAAGGTGGTCACATGACACAGGGGCTATGCAGGGATGACCTTCAGCTAAAAGTCTAAATAGACGAATGTAAGTGGAGGGCACTATGGAGAGCAGGATTGCCACAGGAAAAAAATAGAAAAGCACCTGCTTATGAGGAGTAGAGCCACTGGAAGAATTGTGCTTGAAGACAGTAACCCTTGTATGCCAGGGAAGATGGACCAGAGCTAGGTGAGATGGGAGGCAGGAAGAGCAGCTGGGAGGGTACTGCCCCAGTCCAGGTGAGAAAGCAATGAAGGCCTTCAATTAGGACAAAGGAGAAGCAGGACAAGACATAATTAAGATATAATAAAGCTAGAATCTGCATTACCTGGCAAATGATTATATGGGGAAGTGAAGAAAGAGGGAGTCAGAGGAGACTCTGAGTTTTCATAGTTACATGACTGAGAAGATGGTAAAACTAATAACAGAGATCACTCAGGAGAGCCAAGTTTAGGTGAGATCCTAGTAGTGGTAGCAGGGAAAGCATCTTGATTGAGTTGGAGATGCCTGAGGGACAGACATGTAGATGGACTAGTCCAGCAGGCAGTTGATACATAGGTCTGAGTATCAGTAGACATAGTAGTATTGATGGTCTTTGGGGAAAGTTATTAGATGATGGGTGCCATGGGCTGAACTGTGTCCCCCCAGAATTCACATGTTGAAGTCCTAAACTCCAGTGCCTACAAATGTGTACTTACTTGGAAATAGGGTCATTGTAGGGGCACCTGGGTGGCTCAGTCCACTGGATGTCTGCCTTCTTCTCAGGTCATGATCCCACGGTCTTGGGATCGAGCCCACATTGTGCTCCCTGCTCAGTGGGGAGCCTGCTCCTCCCTCTCCCTCTGCCCCCCAAACATGCTTGCTCTCTCTCTCCAGTTCTCTCTCTCAAATAAATAAATTCTTTATAAAAAAAAAAAAAGGAAATAGGGTCATTGTAGATGTAGTTGTACTGGAGTACCAACTCATACTGGAGTAGGGTGGGCCCCTAATTCAATATGGTTGGTGTCCTTATAGAAAGGGGAAATTTGGACTGAAACATACACATGGAAAGAATACCGAGTGAAGATGAAGGCAGAAATAGGGATAATGCAGCAACAGACAAGGCATGCCAGAAATTTCCAGCAAACCACAAAAAGCTAGGAAAAAAGCATGAAACAGATTCTCCCTCATAGCCCTCAGAAAGAGGTCTATTGCCCCTTGATTTTAGACTTCTAGGCTCCAACAATATGAGGCATATTTTGTTTAAGCCACCCAATTGTGATGCTTTTTTATGGCAGGCCTAGCAAACTATCCAACTAGGAGTTAAAGTTTTAGGAGTTGCTGAGAATGACCAAAGACAGCATTTGAATTGAGAAGTTAACCTAGGATGTAAAGCTTAAGAACCCCTATAGGTAATGGCTGGACAAAGTGAGAGAAGCCAGCAAAAGAACCTGCAATAGAGCACTCCGAGAGGTAAGAGAAAAGCAGGAAAGTGACTTTCAACAATGTAACGTTTCGGGGTGCCTGGGTGGCTTAGTCTGTTAAGTGTCTGCCTTCAGCTCAGGTCATGATCCCAGGATCCTGGGATCGAGCCCCACATCTGGCTCAGCGGGGAGCCTGCTTCTCCCTCTCCCTCTGCCTCTCCCCCTGCTCATGCTCTCTATCTTTGTGTCTCAAATGAATGAATAAAATCTTTAAAAAAAAACAATGTAATGATTCATTCTGATTAAATTTCTTGAAAATGTATTAGTTACCCAGGAAATAAAATAGTGAGCTAGGAAATGCTGGAGGAGCAGGTTGGGGATAAAAAGTTCAGATGCCCAGGGGCGAGGGAAACAAGATGTCTTTGCCAGGGTCTGACTTTAGAAAAATGCTAATATCAGTAAGCTTTGTGTTTGAGGGCCTTGTATCTCCTCTCTGGAGCCTTTGCCACACCAGCTGCTGAAAAGTCCTCCCCCTTTTTAAAGAAAAACCCAAAAGGCAGACATTAAATATGAGATTCTGGAACTCAGCAATAATAGGTATGGAAATCCACTATGTTTCAAGTGCTTTATAACACTGAATTTTCATAACCATCCTAATTTCCCTATTTCACAGATATGGAGACTGAGGCTCTGAGAAGTAAACTTCCAAAGGTTATAGAGCTTGTAAGTGGCAGAAGTGAAAGGAGAACTCAAGCCTTTCTGATTCTAAAGCCCTGCCCTTTTCCTCACTTCAAGGAAAGCAAATGGGTTTCTTGTTTGATATAGCCCTTGATCAATTGGGTGGTGGCTGCCTAGAGTGCTTGTTGAGGATTGAAAAGCTGCATTAGTGCTTGTTGGAAAAGAGGGTTATAATTGATTTATTTTATTTGAGAGTGTGTGAGCAGTGGGGGTGGGGTGGGCAGAAGGAGAGAGAGAGAGAGAGAGAATCTTAAGCAGGCTCCATGCACAGCACGAAGCCCTATGCAGGGCTCAATTCCAGGCCCCTGAGATCATGACCTGAGCAGAAAATCAAGAGCCAGCTGCTTAACAGACTGAGCCACACAGGCACACCTATTATTGATTATTGATGTCGGCTCTGAGCATAGACTGACCAGGGGTAACATATTTACTATCCCTACACTACACCATATAATGGCCCTTGGGTAAGAGATATGGGAAAAGGGAGTTCTTTTTCCTTATTATGAATAGATGGGCTTTGTCATTCCTGATATAGTCACTTTGCTTCTGGAAGAATTAGATATAGGAAATTAGTGCATAATATCCCATGCCCCCAGAACATTCTATGGGTACACACACTCACCAACACACATTCATGTAATGCAACCTGAAATTGCTTTTCAAGTAGAGAGCCATTGCATCCCCTCTCTCCTCACCATGTGTAGGCCTGAAGATCTGACTCAAAGAGTCCCCACCCAGAAAAAAGGCCAGTGGTTGAGAAATTCACATGCAAAGGATGAAAGGATGACTCTGCGTGTGTGTGTGTTTGTGTGTGTGTGTGTGTGTGTGTGAGAGAGAGAGAGAGAGAGAGAGAGAGAGAGAGAAATTCAGGTATTCAGATTAGCCAGGCCTTGGGAACTAAACAAAACTAAACTAAAATGAAAAATAGTTGAATTCATAGTCACCACCACCCTGCATTCAATCAGAGCGGACCATGTGCAGGGCTGGAGCAGGCAGCTCCTATAAGAGGTGATATATGAGACAAATTCCCCTATATTTCCCCTATACCACCATCAGCAGCCTGTTATGGTGCTGAAATTCCAATGATGAGAACACATCCAAAAGATGTGTTCCCAGGGAATGAAAGTATATGCCTGGATGCAGAAAAGCCTGATGTCTGGGATATAGTGCCTTAGAAAAATTGTGAAGAAAGTTTGTCTCTGGCATTCTCCCCATTCTACTGATACACTTAAGGGGTGATCCCTCTGATAGAACATTTACATTTTTCTTAGTGTCATAACAACCTAAAAAATGCCTTCAAGTCTCCTCAAAGGAAGGTCTAATGGTTGATTCTAAGACCAAGTAAAATGTAGGGGGTTGGAGGGCTCTTCAAACTCAGTAGTTTAGCAAAAGGGGAACAGGACTGGCTAGGAAGAAAGGGAAGTTCTAGTCCTGGCTGAGCAATAAACTCATCTTGTGACTTCAGAGAGATCACTCAGTTCCACAGTGCCTATAATCTGGCAGAGAATCCCTATCCTGAGCATCTCACTGAGGCTTCTTGGTGAACTTAAAAAAAGGACATTGGATAGTGGTAAAGGTAAAGCTTCGTCAAGCTTTACTGGGTTGACAAGTTTTTATTCACACTGTAGGAAGAATCAAGCATTCCAAGATTGCTGTATCAACCCCCTTCCCAGGGCTGCTTTTGTTTTTGCCCCTCTCCCCTTCCCCTTCCTTTTCTTCCTTTTCCTATTCCTTCTTCTCCCTTTCCCTCCTCTCTTCTTCCCTCCACTTCTCTCTTCTCCTCTCTCTCTCTCTCTCTCTCATATGCATTTGCCCTGCTAACCTGGGATGGTGCCATATATACCCTCTTCCTATGCCCTGACTTCCACTTTCTCCACAGTTTCAATGTCTCTTGACCATTTTCCTCTTTCCCCTTTTCATTCTCCATCTATAGTTTCAGTCTTGTGTGGACACAGGCAAGTTATTGTATCTTGTAATGACTTATAGGTCATAACAGATACCCCAGGCTGGCCCACAGCCCCTCCAGTCTAGATATCTTTCAGTAAAGACTCTTCAGAAGCAAGGCCTGTGTACCTACTAACAGCAATCTCCAGTGTGAGGGACATTGCCAAACAACTTTGTTTTCTTTAGCAATTTATTATGGTGCTGTCATTTAAGCATTTACCTCAAACTAAGTACCTTTCTTCTCTTCTTTCTTCCTTCCTTCCTTCCTCTTCCTTCCTTTCTTTTTCTTTCTTTCTTTCTTTCTTTCTTTCTTTCTTTCTTTCTTTCTTTCTTTCTTTCTTTCTTTCTTTCTTCTTTCTTTTTTTTTTTTTCTTTCTTTCTTCTTTCTTTCTTCGTTTCTTCTTCTTTCTTTTTCTTTCTTTCTTTCTTCTTTCTTTCTCTCTTTCTTTCTTTTCTTTTTTTGAAAGGTGGTGGAATGTAGTGGAAAGAACACTATATTAGGAGGAACACTATATTAGGACAACACTGTGCTAATCCTTGCCTCAATGTCTTTCTTCAAAATGTTTGTCCCAGCATTCCTCACTTATGCCAACTTACCTCACCTTTCTACATTCTTGTCTCATGAGTGATTGATACATTTCATTCTTCGCCTTTCACCACTCAATAACACATGCTCAGAGTATTTGGGAATTTAAAACGCAATCTCCAACGTTGAGGATATGTTTCTAACATTGAAAAAAACATTCCTTTAAGACACAGTTCTTGATTTTGAGGAGCAACCAATATGGTAGGAGAGGCTAAGAAATCTGTCTTCTGAAGAACAGAGCACTGAACTTGGAGTTACAAACTCTTTCTGTACTTCTCTATTCTGCTATTTGAGGTGTGTGTGACCTTGGACTAGTCATTTTAACCTTTTTGAGCCTCAGTTTATTCATTTATAAAACATTATTAATGTTAGTCAACAGTGTAACCTACCAGTGTTGTTGTGAGGCTTATATAAGAACAACATTGTTACTAAAACTTTTAAACCAGGGATTCTCAGCCCAGACTATACATCAAAATCGCCTGGGGAGATTTTAAAAATACAAATCCTCAGGCCCCACCACAGAGCAGTGATATCACAATCTCTAGGTGTAGGACCCAAGCATCAGTAGTTTTTAAAGATCCTTAGGTGATTCCAGTTTGCAGCTAGGACTGAACCACTGGTTTAAACAGCAAAGCATATAGGAATAATAATATCATCCCCACTGGCTGAGCACTGGACTAAGTGGCAGGTGTGTGGCAATTTTTCTTAAGGGAGTACCATTGTGATGTCACATGTAAACAATGATGATATAAGACAATATGTAGAGATGTCATAAGAGTTGTATGAACACACAGATTCTCTGGGAATGTAGCAGAGGAAGAGGTTGCAAAAGCTCAAGAAAGACTTCAGGGAGGAAGCAGCACTTAAACTGGGCTTAGAAGCATGGTAGGATTTCAAAAAGCAGAAGTGGAGGATAACAGACAATGGTTAGTTCTAGCAGAAGAAGTGTCATAAACCAAAGTCGAAACTATGTGCCAGACATTGTTCTAAGTGCTGATATGTACCAACTCATTTAATCTTCACAATATAGCATTTTACAAACAAGGAAACTGAGGCCCAGAGAAGTTAAGGTCACACAGCTAAGAAGTAGTGGAACCAGGATAGTTGCTCAACCGGAAGTCTGGCTTCTAGAGCCCACATTCTGACCACAATATTCTACAGCTTTTCTCCCATCCAAGTACTAACCAGGCCTGACCCTGCTTAGCTTCTGAGATCAGATGACATTGGGTGCATTCAGGGTGGTATGGCCATAGACTCCAGCTTTTCTAAAATGAGCATTGCTGTGCCTTGTGAAGATTAATCTGGCCACAGACTGGGTGATGATGATGGAAGCAGTGAGAAATGAGACAGAGAGATTGGTGCAATCATCAGCCTGGGACATAATGAAGGTCTGAACTAAGTACTAGGTCCTTGAGTTATTTGCTACAGCTAAGAGCTCTTCTTCCTCTCTACAAAGGAAAAAAAGAGAGAAAATGGGTTTATACTTTGTCAGGAAGGGTTTGAGTTAACTTGGAGGAAAGACTGCCCAGTGGTGAAAATTGGTAAAGAAGGAAACAAAACTGGGGGATGAACATGACCTCCTAGGGTCTGTCCAAGTCTTAGGGCTTCCCAGGTCACCCATGTTCAATTTGTAGCCCTCTTTGGTGCTTGAAACACAATGGGAATCTAAAATGAACAGAAATCAGTAGAATGAACCAGTCTGCATTAAGAATCTGAACTTGCCAATGAGTCACCAGGTAATCTCTAGGCAGAAAGAGTTTTTTTTTTTAAGATTTTATTTATTTATTTGAGAGAGAGAATGAGAGAGAGAGAGAACACTTGAAAGGGGATAGGGTCAGAGGGAGAAGCAGACTCCTTGCTGAGCAGGGAGCCCGATGCGGGACTCGATCCTGGGACTCCAGGATCATGACCTGAGATGAAGGCAGTCGCTTAACCAACTGAGCCACCCAGGCACCCAGAAAGAGTCTTTTTTAACAAAGCTAGAAACCCTCTCTTTCCCCCTCTTTGCTTTCCACAAAGAGCAGCAGTGCCAGAAGCTGAGCTCTCCCTTCAAGGGAATTTCCCGGAATTATCTGCTTCATACTTTCTCCTGCCTCTTCCCCTCTCCTTCTCAACTGCATTAGCAAGAAGCCCAGGATGCTCCTCCGAGAAGGCAGGGTACCCCCTCACCCACCCTTCCAGTCCCACCAGTATATATATACATCTCATCCTGTTGTTTTGAGCCAAATAATCCTTTCCTTTCCCTTTCTTGAAGAGGCCACCTTGCCCCACAAATGTTTAGGATTTGCCAAAACAAGTGAGAAACCCCCTCCCCCGCTTTTTTTTCCCAGATGGAATCTTTCTAAACTCTGTTGTAGAAATACTGGACTGGAACTAGAGCCAGAGAACCCTGGGGAGCTAAGGGGAGCTGTTTCTGCTTGAAACAGAAAAAGTAGGCAGCTGTTCCCAGTGGTCTTCCTGACCTGTTCATTAAATGCCTCCTTCAACAGCCTGGTAGAATGTGGTACAGGGCAAGGACTATGAGGCAGGGAGTTAGAAGACCTGGGTTTGATAGATATACCAGCTCTGTTCAGCCTCACTCTTCTCTAAATCTGTTTCCTTCATCTATAAAGGAAGGAGATAATAACATCAAAAAACAGAGTCATCTACCATTATGTGCCTCTGGATAGAATGATACAGCAATGTCCATGAAGCAGTCTTGCCAAAATATTGAATCTCTGTCTGATAAAGCCTCTAGATTTCTCTAATTTATAAGAAATAGAACAAAGGGGACAATTGAAGTCTACCACAGAGATGTGTGTAAAATGTAGACCAAACTGTGGGAAGCACTACAGGACAAATCAACCAGTTCAGTTTCTTCAATAAATACACACACACACACACACACACACACACACACACATACACAGAAAGAGAGAGAGAGAGAGAGAGAGAGAGAGAGAGAGAGAGAGAGAGAGATTGAACCAGCCTGAACTTAACAGAGACTTAAGAAACATGTCATTCAATTTTAATGTATGGACCTTATTAGGATCCTTATGGGAATATAATTGTAAAATAACATTGGTGAGGCAAACAAGGAAATCTGAACACTGATTATTGGATATTATTAAGGAATCATTCTTAGTATATATTTAGGTTTGATAATGGTATTGTAGTTACAATGTTTAGAATCCTTGTTATTTAGAAATACATACTGTTTTTTGGGCAAAATGATAGGATGTCAAGGATTTGCTTCAAAATAATATAGAGAAGGGTGGTGAGGGAGTGGATAGAGGAATAGATAAATTACTAAGTTTTGAAGCAGGATAGTGGGTATGTGGGGTTCATTATACTGTTTTCCTTATTTTGTATATATTTCAAAGTTCCCATAATAAACAAAAAAAAATGTTTAAAAAGAGGATGTATAGAATGTCCAGTGATTTTGATGTGTTCCAGAGTTCTGAAGTCACACCTTGGAGGGGAAAATGTGCATGTATGAGGGTGGGGGCATTTAAAGTCCATCTATACATGATGGACTCTGAAAAACAAACTGAGGGTTCTAGAGGGTAGGGGGGTGGGGGGATGGGTTAGCCTGGTGATGGGTATTGAGGAGGGCACGTTCTGCATGGAGCACTGGGTGTTATGAACGAACAATGAATCATGGAACACTGCATCAAAAACTAATGATGTAATATATGGTGATTAACATAACAATAAAAAAATAAAAAAAAAATAGTTGGTAAAGTCCATCTATACATCAATCCCAGCAATGACATTTTGATATGTTTCTATATAGATTTAACATCCTATCTTTGACAACTTAGGCCTACTTGAGTTTCACTTGAGGGTATATCAAGCCACTTCACTTTAGACCGAGGGAGATCTACTTTTGAATGTTTAAACACATATAGAAGCAGAGAAAATGGTCTAAACAGATTTTCCAATCCCCATTCCTAGATTGTTCTGTGGTTTCCAGGACCCTGAAGTCTCCTGATTCATTGATCTCTAGGACTTCTGCTCTGGTTCTAGATGCAGGCTACAAGTATGAGAAATATCATTTATAGTTTTCTTTGGAGAGCCCTCCTTCCTTGCCAGAACTCCCTCTAGCCAACTAAATAAGGCCTACCACCCTCCAACCCAAATGACTCATTCTTGAGGGGCTTACCTGTCCCAACCCCCAACCCCTAGTAGTTTTCCAGACCCATTCATCATAGTGGTACTGGAAATGCCTTTCATATACAATAAAATTAAAAGCCATAATTTCCAGGAATAAGAGAGTTAGAAAGACTTTGGGGAATGTCAGGGGTCACAATTTTATATGAGGCCTTCCCTGACTGGAGAATAAAGGACTGGGAGACTTAGAGTGTGCTTGGAGTATGAACCCCACCAAATGAACATACAACAAGCAGTCATATTGTTAAATATGGGCCTATTGGGCTATAGAGTACAGATATGGATCCTAACGTGGGAGAATAGGATCCCTCTAGAAGATTGGATGGGGCAGAAAATGGTCTTCAGTTGGAGAGAGACACCCTGTTAGATTGCCCCTTATTTTCTCTCTATAGTTCTTTCCCAACCTATGACAGTTCTAAACCAGAAATGGAAACAATTTTGAGAGATAATCCCAGAATCCCTAAAGGGGAAGCTGTTTTCCAGTTCCTGAGAATCAGGCAGTCAGAAGGGAAATAAGATGCTGGGTAACACCGGTCAACTACCCATTGTCTCTGAACTACACTCCAATCTTCTGAGGGACTAATCCCTGCCTACCCAGTGAGATATGTGGCCCTCATCCCTGCTCCCTGCTCCCTGATCCCAGCCATAGCCCTAGGCTTATCTGGCAAGCATAGTGTCATCTTTATTTTTTTCAGTGTCATCTTTGGAACTAACATGAAAGGAGAGCTTTACATTTGACAAAATACAGCATCCTTTCTTGATAAAAGCCCTCTGTTATGTGGAAATAGAGGGAACATACCTCAGTATCATAAGAGCCATCTATGAGAAACCCACAGCGAATATCATTCTCAATGGGGAAAAACTGAGAGCTTTTCTCTAAGGTCAGAAATGTGACAGGGATGTCCACAATTACCACTGTTATTCCACATAATACTGGAAATCTTAGCCTCAGCAATCAGACAACAAAATGAAATAAAAGACATCCAAATAGGCAAAGAAGAAGTCAAACTCCCACTCTTCACAGATGATATGATACTCTATGTAGAGAACCCAAAATACTTCACCTAAAAATTGCTAGAACTGATACAGGAATTCAGCAATGTGGCAGGATATAAAACCAATGCACAGAAGTCAGTTGCATTTCTATACACTAACAATGAGGCAGAAAAAGAAAGAGAAATGAAGGAATTGATCCTATTTACAGTTGCACCAAAAACCATAAGATACCTAGGAATAAACCTAGGTATCTAAGCAAAGAGGTAAACGATCTGTACTCTGAAAACTATAGAACACTTAGGAAAGAAATTGAGGAAGACCCTAAGAAATGGGAAAATATTCCATGCTCATGGATTGGAAGAACAAATATTGTTAAAATGTCTATGCTACCCAAAGCAGTCTACACATTCAATGCAATCTCTAACAAAATACCACCAGAATTTTTTACAGAGCTGGAACAAACAATTCTAAAATTTGTATGGAAGCAGAAAAGATCCAAAATGGCCAAAGGAATGTTGAAAAAGAAAAGGAAAGCTGGAGGCATCACAGTTTCTGACCTCAAACTGTATTACAAAGCTGTAATCATCAAGACAGGATGGTACTGGCACAAAAACAGACATATAGATCAATGGAACAGAATAGAGAACCCAGAAATGGACCCTCAACTCTATTGCCAACTACTCTTTAACAAATCAGGAGAGAATATCCAATGGAAAAAAGACAGTCTTTTCAACAAATGGTTTTGGGGAAATTGGACAGCCACATGCAGAAGAATGAAACTGGACCAACTTCTTACATCATACACAAAAATAAAATCAAAATAGATGAAAGAAGGGCGCCTGTGTGGCTCATTCAGTTAAGCATCTGCCTTAAGCTAGGGTCATGATCCCAGGGTCCTAGAATTGAGCCCGCATTGGGCTCCTTGCTCAGCAGGGAGCCTGCTTCCCCCTCTCCCTCCACTTACTACTCCCCTTCCCCCCACACAAACTCTCTCTGTGTGTTAAATAAATAAATAAAATCTTTAAAAAATGGATGAAAGAACTGAATGCAAGACAGTAATCCATCAAAATTCTAGAGGAGAGCACAAGCAGCAACCTCTTTGTCTTAGGCTGCAGCAACTTCTTACTAGTCACATCTCCAGAGGCAAGGAAACCAGAAGCAAAAATGAACTATTGGGACTTTATCAAGATAAAAAGCTTTTGCACACCAAGGAAACAATCAACAAAACTAAGGCAACCAACAGAATGGGAGAAGATATTTGCAAATGACATATCAGATAAAGGGCTAGTATCCAAAATCTATAAAGAACTTATCAAACTCAACACCCAAACAACAAAAAAAATCCAGTCAAGAAATGGGCAGAAGACATGAGCAGACACATCTCCAAAGAAGACAAACAAATGGCCACCAGACCCATGAAAAATGCTCAACATCACTCAGCATCAGGAAAATACAAATCAAAACCACAATGAGGTACCACCTAGCACCAGTAAGAATGGCTAAAATTAACAACTGAGGAAAGAATACATGTTGGCTAGGATGCAGAGAAAGGGAAACCTTCTTACACTGTTGGTGGGAATGCAACTGGTGCAGCCACTCTGGAAAATAAGAGGTTCCTCAAAAAGTTAAAAAATAGTACTACCTTATGAGCCCACAATTTTACCAGGTATTTATCCAAAGGATACAAACATAGTGATTCAATTGGGCACATGCACACCAATATTTATAGCGGATAGCAGCAATGTCCACAATAGTCAAAATGTGGAAAGAGCCCAGATGTCCATTGACAGATGAATGGATAAAGAAGATGTTGTGCATATATACAATGGAATATTACTCAGCCATCAAAAAGAATGATATCTTGCCATTTGCAACGATGTGGATAGAACTGGAGGGTATTATGCTAAGCGAAATAAGTCAGTCAGAGAAAGACAAATACCATATGATTTCATTCATACGTAGAATTTGAGAGTTTGACTTCTTATTTGCCTATTTGGATGCCTTTTATTTCTTTTTGTTTTCTGATCACTGAGGCTAGGATTTCCAGTATTATGTTGAATAACAGTGGTGATTGTGGACATCCTTGTTGCGTTCCTGACCTTAGGGGAAAAGCTCTCAGTTTTTCCCCATTGAGGATGATATTCGCTATGGGTCTTTCATCTACGGCCTTTATAATGTTGCGTTATGTTCCCCCTATTCCTACATTGTGTAGGGATTTTATCAAGAATGGATGCCGTATTTTTCAAATGCTTTTCTTGCACCTATTGAGAAGATCATAATATTCTTATCCTTTCTTTTATTAATGTGTTGTATCACATTGATTGATTTGTGGATGTTGAACCACCCCTGCAGCCCAGGAATAAATCTCACTTGGTCCTGTTGAATAATCCTTTTAATGTACTGTTGGATTCTATTAGATAGTATCTTGGTGAGAATTTTTGCATTCATGTTCATTGAGGATATTGGTCTTTGATTCTCCTTTTTAGTGGGGTCTTTGTCTGGTTTAAGGATCAAGGTAATGCTGGCCTCACAGAATGAGTTTGGAAGTTTTCCTTCCATTTCTCTTTTGGAACAGTTTCAGAAGTTAGGTATTAATTCTTCTTTAATATTTGGTAGTATTCCCCTGGGAAGCCATCCAGCCATGGAATCTTGTTTGTTGGAAGAGTTTTGATTACTGCTTCAATTTCATTGCTGGTTATGGGTCTGTTCAGATTTTCTATTTCTTCCTGAAACAGTTTCTATGTGTCTAGGAATGTATCCACTTCTTCCAGGTTGCCTAGCTTGTTGGCATATAATTTCTGATAATATGCTCTTATAATTGTTTGTATTTCCTTGTTTTTGGTTGTGATCTCTATTTCATTTGTGATTTTATTAATTTGGGTTCTTTCTCTTTTTGATAAGTCTGGCTTGGGCTTCATCAATCTTCTTAATTCTTTTAAATAACCAGCTCTTAGTTTCATTGATATTTAATAATTGATTTCTGCCCTAATCTTTATTATTTCTCTTCTCCTGGTGGAGTTAGGCTTTATTTGTTATTCCTTTTACAGCTCCTTTAGGTGTAATGTTAGGTTGTGTATTTGAGACTTTTCCTGCTTCTTGAGGGAGGCCTGTAATGCTATATACTTCCCTCTTAGGACAGCCTTTGTTGCATCCCAAAGGTTTTCAACTGTCGTGTTTTCGTTTTCATTTGCTTCCATGTACTTTTAAATCCTTCTTTAATTTCCTGGTTGACCTACTCATTCTTTAGTAGGATATTCTTTAACCTCCATTTTTTTTTCTTTCTTGTGGTTAACTTCAAGTTTCATAGCATTGTAATCTGAAAATATGCATGGTATTATCTCAATCTTTTTGTACCAATTGAGTCCTGATTCATGACCCGATATGTGATCTATTCTGGAGAATGTTCCATGTGAACTCAAAAAGAATGTGTATTCTGCTGCTTTAGGATGAAATGTTCTGAATATATCTGTTTAGGTCCATGTTGTCCAGTGTGTCATACAAAGCCTTTGTTTCCTTATTGATCTTTTGCTTAGATGATCTGTCCATTGCTGTGAGTGGAGTATTAAATTCCCTATTATCATATTATTATCAACAATTTTTTTAAATTTCATTTATTTATATATCAGGTTGCTCCCATGTTAGGGGCATAAATATTTACAATTGTTAGATATTTTTGTTGGCTAGAACCTTTTATTATGATATAGTGTCCTTCTTCATCTCTTATTACAGTCTTTGGTTCAAAATCTAGTTTGTCTGATATAGGGATGGCTACTCCACCTTTCTTTTGATGTGCATTAGCATGATAAATTGTTCTTTACACCTTTATTTTAAATGTGGAGGTGTCTTTGGGTCTAAAATGAGTCACGTGTAAACAGCATATCGATGGTCTTGTTTTTTAATCCATTCTATACCCTATGTCTTTTGATTGGAGTACTTACGTTCAGAGTAATTATTGAAAGATATGAAATCAGTGCCATTTTATTACCTATAAAGTCACTTTTCCTGTAGAGTGTCTGTTCCTTTCTGCTCTTTGTTACTTTTGGTCTCTTTCCATTCAAAGGGTCGCCCTTAATCCCTTAGTATTTCTTGCAGCATTGGTTTAGCTCCTTTATTATTATTATTATTGTTATTATTATTATTATTATTTTGTCTTGAAACTCTTTATTCTCCTTTTCTGAATGACAGCCTTCCTGGATAAAGTATTCTTGGCTCCATATTTTTCCCATTTAGCATGTAGAATATATCATGCCAGTTCATTCTGGACTGTGAGGTCTCTGTGGACAGGTCTGCTGCCAGCCTTATGTGTCTACCCTTGCAGGTTAAGGACGTTTATTCTTTAGCTGCTTTCAGTATTTTCTACCTTTTAATTTGCAAGTTTCACTATAATATGTCATGGTGTTGACCTATTTTTGTGGATTTTGAGGGGACTTCCCTATGCCTCTTAGACTTGCATGCATGTTTCCTTCCCCAGATTAAGGATGTTCTCAGCTATAATTTGTTCAAATAAACTATCTGCCCATTTTTCCTCCTCTTCTTCTGGGACTCCTATAAAATGGATTTTATTTTGCTTTATGGAATCACTAAGTTCCCTAAATCTACTTTCTTGATCTAATAATTTTCCTTCCCTCTTCTTTTCAGCTTCATTTGTTTCCATAATTTTGTCTTCTCTATCACTGATTTGCTCTTCTGCTTTGTTCACACTCATTTTTATGTCCTCCACTTGGGACTACATTTCAGTTATAGCATTTTTAATTTCAACCTGAATATATTTTAGTTCTTTTATCTCTACAGTAAGGGATTCTCTAGTGTCTTCTATGTTTTTATCAAGCCCAGGTAGTATCTTTATAATCATTGTTTTAAATTCTTGTTCAGACATATTACTTATATCTGTATTGATTAAAACCCTGGCTGTGAATACTACATCTTGTTCTTTCTTTTGGGGTAAATTTCTCTTGTTTCACTATTTTGCCCAGAAAATAAAAGAATAAAGAAAAAGAAACAACAGCAAAACAAAACAAGACAAAAACTAGATCCTGTGTGTGTTTCGTTCTGCTTGTTATTAGAAACTAGATCCCAAAATAAAAGAGAAAGAAAGAAAAAGAAAGAAAGAAAGAAATTATATATAAAGTAAACTACACTAAAAATGAAACAATATGTATGTAGTATATATAAAAATAAAAATTACAAAAGAATAAAAAAGGATTGAAAAACGAAAATAACTGGAAAATAATAAAGGCTAAAGAATAAAAATACAAAGAATGCTACATACTGTTTTCCTCTAGAGCTGAATCTTTGCAGTTCTCTATGATCAGTAAATTTGGTGTGACCTAGTTGTGCTGGTCTTCTGGGGGAGGGGCCTGTTGCCCTGATTCTCAGGTGAACTTGTCCTAGTGGAAATGCACCTCCAGTGCACAGGGAGATAGGGCTTGGTGTAAGCAGCTCTGGACTCCACTAGGTGGTGCTGTTTTGCTGTTTAGCACTGATGGGTGGAATGAATATGGCAATGCCCTGCTCTCTAGCCCTGGAGCTGAAAATTGCTCACAGAAGAGCAATCTATCACTCATGTCTCCACCTTTCTATCAGAACTCTGAGTTCACCTTGCCTGTGTCTGAGTTTTTTATCTCAGGCATGTGACTGAGTTTCAAAACTCTAAATTTCCAGGACTCCCTTGGCATGGACCCATCCTGTTGCCCCCACAGAGGGTCTCACCATGCATTTGCCTTTTGTTGGACCCATCCCAGGGAAGCAGTCGCACAACTATGCAGCAGTTCACAATTTGTAGCAACACAGAACAGAAAGCCAGCACCTAGACTGGCTGTTCTCAGCTGGTTTCCATGTTCCTATGCATGGGAAACATGGCTCACTTAGGTGCCGTGTCTTCTTCTTTCAACCCAGGGAATCCTCAGACCATGCTGTCACACCTGGGATTCTGCCCCCCTTCACCACCAGAGCACCTCCTCCACTCTTGTGGACTTTAATAGTCCTGATTTTTCACTCTGCTGCTTATAATACTTTGCAGGACCTCTGTAAGCAGTCTCCTTCCCTGTCAGCATATCATCAGCTATATCTCACCTGATTCAAGTCTCCACACCACCTACCTTCTTAACAGTGATCACTTTTCTACTTGTGGACTTGTAGCATTTGTTTTCTCAGAACTCCAGTTGATTTCCTGGGTGTTCAGAATGATTTGATAACTATCTGGTTGTATTCAAAGGATGAGGCAAACTTAGGGTCCCTCTACTCCTTCACCATCTTATCTCCTCCCTCTGGTTTACTGAATATTTTAAGCCCACTGTTGAGACCTACTCAGAAAAAAAAAATGATTTCTATCAAAATATGCTCATTGACAATGTACCTGGTCCCCAAAGAACTCTGATGGAGATGTACAATGAGATTAACATTGTTTTCATGCCTGCTAACACAATATCCATTGTGCAGCCCATGGATCAAGGAGTAATTTTGACTTTAAAGTCTTTGTATTTACTAAATACATTTTGTAAGGTTTTGGCTACCATGGATAGTGATTCTTCTGATGGATCTGAGCAACGTAAATCGAAACCTTTCTGGAAAGGATTCACCATTCTAGATGCCATTAAGAACATTTGTGATTCATGGAAAGAGGTCAAAGTATCAACTTTCATCAGGAATTTGGAAAAGATTGTTTCCAACCTTTATGTATGACTTTGAGAGATTTAAGATTTCAGTGGAGGCAGTAACAGCAGATGTGGCAGACATAGGAAGAGAATTACAATTAGAAATGGAGTCTGAGGAGGAGTTAAGATGGTGGAGGAGTAGGGTACCCTAAGTTTGTCTGGTCCCTGGAATTCAGCTGGATCATTATCAAATCATTCTGAATACCTGTGAAATCAATGGGAGAGCTGAGAAAAAAAAATGCTGCAATTCTACAAATAGAAAAAGTGACTACTTTTTGGAAGGTAGGAGACACAGAGATGAATCTTGGGCGATATATTAGAGGATAAGGCAGAGGGAGGGGGACGGCTTACAGAGGCTGCCACAAAGTATTATAAGCAACAGAGTGCAAAATTGGAACTTTTAGAAGTCTGCTATGATGGAGGATGTGCCTGGGTTAAAGGTGCTCAAGTGGAAGAGTGGGGCGGAATCCCAGGTAGGACAGTGTGGTCTAAGGATCTACACAGTTACAAGAAGAATGGAAAGTGCCTGAATGTGGCAGAGTTCCCAGGCATTGGAGCAGGGAAGCCAGCTAAAAACAGTGAGTCTAGGTGCCAGCTTTCTGCTCAGTGGTGCCATAAACTGAATTGCTGCACAGTCATGCCACTGCTTTATGGGCAGGGGCCCAGCAAAAGGCAGACCATGATGAGACACCCCTCCCTCCTCTGGGAGGAAAGGTGAGGGTCTGCCCTGAGGGAGTCCATAAAATTTGGCAACTTGAAACTTAGTTGTGTGCCTGAGATAAAAACTTGGTCACTGGCTGAGTGAACAGAGTTCAGACAGAAACCAGGGAGACAAAAGCGATTGGCTGCTTTTCTGTGAGGACTCACAGAAGAGTGGGGAGTGCAAACTTTCAGCTCTGGGGCTAGAGATATGAGTACTACAATTTTCATCCCTCCCATTTTTGCTGAAACCCTCCAGGGAGCAAAAGAGCACCACACAGTGTAATCCGGAAATGCTTACATGAAGCTTAGTCCCCAGGGAAGGGAAGCACAATTCCACCAGGGCAAGGGCACCTGAGAATCAGCAGAACAGGTTCCCCCCCAAGAAGATCAGCAGGAACAACTGGATATCACCAAGTTTACTGATTATAGAGAACTGCAAAATTTAGCTCTTGGGGAAAACAGTATATAGGATCCATGGGATTTTTAAAATTATTCTTTAGAGTTTCAGGTTTTTTTCCAGCTCTTTTCTAAATTTTTCCATTCTACGTGTGTGTGTGTGTGTGTGTGTGTGTGTGTGTGTGTGTGTGTGTAGTTTTCATTCATTGTATTTGTATTTTATCTTTATTTATTTTTGTAAATATATATTTTTTTCCTTCTTTCCTATTTTGGGACTTAGTTTCTTTTTACAAGCAGACCAAAATACACACAGGAGCTAGTATTTTGTTTTGTGGTTTTGTTTCTGGTTTGATTTTTTTCTTATTTTGTTTGACTTCTGTTTTCTTCTGGTTTCTTTTTTTTCTGTTTTTTTTTCTTTCTTTTTTTTTTTTTGGTATTGTTGTCTCCTCTCTCTTTCTTCTATTCTTTTCTGGAAATACTGAGACATAGAAATTCACCACAAAAGAGAAAACAGGAAATAGAACTCAATGCCAGGGATTCAAGCAATATGGTTATAAGATGTTTGAACTAGAATTTAAGACAATTATTATAAAGATACTAGCTGGGATTGAAGAAAGCATAGAAGACACTAGAGAATCCCTTACTACAGAAATAAAAGAGCTAAAATCTAATCAGGCCAAAATTAGAAATGCTTTTACTGAAATGCAGTCAAAAATTGACACTATAACTTCAAGGATAAATGAGTCAGAAGAAAGAGTCAGTGATATAGAAGACAAAATGATGGAGAATAAAGAAGCTGAAAAGAAGAGAGAAAGACAACTACTAGATCATGAAGTGAGACTTTGAAAAATCAATGATACCATAAAGCAAAATAATACTCAAATAATAGGGGTCCCAGAAGATGAAGAGAGAGAGAGAGAGTGGGGAAGGTTTATTTGAACAAATTGTAGCTGATAACTTCCCAAATCTGGGGAAGGAAACAGGCATTCAACTGCAAGAGGCACAGAACCCCCACCTCAAAACCAATAAAAATAGGTAAAAAAAAAACACTACATATAATAGTGAAGCTTGCAAATAACAGACATAAAGAGTAAATCCTGAAAGCAGCTCAGGACAAGAGGTCTTTAACTTATGAGAGTAGAAATATAAGGCTGGTAGCAGACCTGTCCACAGAGACTTGCCATACTGGAAAGGATTGGCATGATATATTCAATTTACTAAATGGGGAAAATAGGCAGTCAGGAATACTTTATCCAGCAAAACTATAATTCAGAATAGAAAGATAGATAAGGATTTTCCAGGACAAACAAAAAATAAAGGAATTTGTGAACACTAAACCAGCCCTGCAAGAAATACTGAAGGATCCCTTGAGTGAAAAGACAGCCCAAAAGTAACATAGACCAGAAAGAAACAGAGACAATCTACATAAACAGCTACTTTACAGGATGGCACTAAATTTATGTCTTGCAATAATTACTCTGAGTGTAAATGGACCCAATGTTCCAATCAAAAGAAATAGGCTATCAGATTGAATAAAAAACAAGACCCATCGATGTGCTGCATACAAGAGACTCGTTGTGGACCCAAAGAAACCCCCAGATTGAAAATGAGTGGGTAAATAACAATTTATCATACTAATGCACATCAAAAGAAAGGTGGAGTAGCCATCCCTATATCAGACAAACTAGATTTTAAACCAAAGACTGTAACAAGAGATGAAGGACACTATATCATACTTAAAAGGTCTATCCAACAAGAAGATGTAAGAATTGTAAACATTTATGCCTCTAAATTGGGAGCAGCCAATTATATAAACCAGTTAATAACAAAATTAAAGAAACACACTGAAAATAATACTATAATAGTAGGGGACTTTAGCACTCCACTCACAGCAATGCACAGATCATCTAAACAGAAGATCAACAAGGAAACAAGGGCTCTGAATGACACATTGGACTGGATGGACTTCAAGGATATATTCAGAACATTTCATCCTAAAGCAACATAACACACATCCTTTTTGAGTGTACATGGAATATTCTCCAGAATAAATCATAGCAGGTCACAAATCAGGGTTCAAACAGATTTGTATATAAAAGATTGTATAAAAAGCTTGAGATCATACTATGCATATTTTCATACTACAATGCTTTAAAACGTGAAATCAATCACAAGAGAAAATTTGGAAGAAACACAATTACATGGAGGTTAAAGATCATCCTACTAAAGAATGAATGCATCAGCCAGAAAATTAAAGAATAAAAAATACATGGAAACAGAGGCAGCGCAAGATGGCAGAGGAGTAGGAGACCTGGATTTCATCTGGTCTCAGGAATTCAGCCGGATAGGGATCAAACCATTCTGAACAACTACGAACGCAACAGGAGATCGAAGAAAAGAATAGCAACAACTCTCTGAACAAAGTGACTACTTTCTGGAAGGTAGGACATGCGAAGAAGTGAATCTGAGGCAATATTCGGGAGGATAGACAGAAGGGGAGGGGGTCTCCATCGGCCACTTTTGGCAAGTGATAGAGCCCCGGAGCACAAAATCGGAACTTTTAGAAGTTGGCTCCCACTGAGGGACATCGCTACAGTGGCTAAGTGGAGGGGGGAACCCTCTCGGGACATTGTGGTCTCAGGACCCTGGGGATCACAGAAGGACTGGGGGTGCCTGAGTGCAGCAAAGCTCCCAGGTATTGGAGCAGGGAAGCCGGCAGCAGAGATGGAGCCAAGGCGCGGGCTCTCAGGTCAGGGTTGCCATAAGCTGTGATCCGTGGCACAGTTGGTCCATTGCTCCTCCAGCAGGGACCGAAAAAGCAGCAGATCCGGGGAGACTCCCCTATCTCCCTGGGGAGAGCAGCATGGGAGCACACTGCAGGGATCTGCTGGGTTTGGAAACTCCACACCGAGTCCGGTGCCAGAGATAGAAACACTCCGTCACAGGCCGGGTGAGCACAGAGTGCTGGCGGAGACCGGGGAGACGGGAGTGATTGACTGCTTTTCTCTGGGGGCTCAATGAGGAACAGGGCCCCGAGTTCTCGGCTCCTCTGGGGTGGAGATTGGGAGGCCGCCATTTTCACTCTCATGCTCCAAAGCTGTACGGAAAGCTTGCAGGGAACAAAAGCTCCCAAGAGCCAACCCGGGCAGATTACTTAGCCCGGACCAGGCAAGGGCGGGACAAATATGCCTCTGGCAAAGACATTTGGGAAACACAGCAACAGGCCCCTCCCCCAGAAGATCAGCAACAACAGCCAGCCAAGACCGTTTACCGATCAATGAGAACGGCAGAACTCCAGGGCTAGGGGAATACTGGATGTAGAATCCATGGCTTTTTTAACATGATTCTTTAGTCTTTCAAAATTAATTTTTTAAACGGTCTTTATTTTTTTGAATTTTTATTTTTCCCTTTTTCAACCAACATCTTATGAATCCTTTTTTTAAAAAACATTTTTTATTTTTCATTTTTAGAGTCATATACTATCCCTTCATAGTAGTTACCCTTATTTTTGACATATATATATAAGTTGTTCTCTCTTGAAAATTTTGAGATACACTTTATTCTAACAGACCAAAATACACCCAAAATCTAGTGTGTGGCACTGATCTATGCACCAGCCTGATCATATTTAATCATATTCTGTTTTTTTTGTTTTGTTCTGTTTTTGTTTGTTTTCATCTTTTTTTTTTTCTTTTTCTTTTCTCATTTTTCCCTTTTTTTCCCCCAGGTCTCATGTCTTTTCTGATTTGTTTAGAGTATATTTTCTGGGGACGTTGTTACCCTGTTAGCATTTTGTTCTCTCGTTCATCTATTCTTCTCTGGACGAAATGACAAGATGGAAAAAATCACCTCAACAAAAAGAACAAGAGGCAGGACCGACTGCCAGGGACCTACTCAATATGGAAATTAGTATGATGTCGGACCTAGAGTTCAGAATCATGATTTTAAAGATACTAGCTGGGCTTGAAAAAAGCATGGAAGTTATTAGAGAAATGCATTCTGGAGAAATAAAAGAACTAAAATCTAACCAAGTTGAAATCAAAAAGGCTATTAATGAGGTGCAATCAAAAATTGGGGTGCTAACTGCTAGGATAAATGAGGCAGAAGAGAGAATCAGTGATATAGAAGACCAAATGATGGAAAATAAAGAAGTTGAGAAAAAGAGAGGTAAACAACTGCTGGGTCATGAGGGCAGAATTCAAGAGATAAGAAATACCATAAGATGAAACATTAGAATAATTGGGATCCCAGAAGAAGAGAGAGACGGGCAGAAGGTATATTGGAGCAAATTATAGCAGAGAACTCCCCTAATTTGGGGAAGGAAACAAGCATCAAAATCCAGGAGGCACAGAGAACCCCTTTCAAATTCAAAAAAAATAGGTCAACACCCCAACTTCTAATAGTAAAACTTACGAGTCTCAGAGACAAAGAGAAAAACCTGAAAACAGCTCAGGAGAAGAGATCTGTAACCTACAATGGTAGAAACATTAGATTAGCAACAGACATATCCACAGAGACCTAACAGGTCAGAAAGGACTGGCATGATATATTCAGAGCACTGAATGAGAAAAATAGGGAGCCAAGAATACTATATCCAGCTAGGCTGTCATTGAAAATAGAAGAAGAGAGAAAAAACTTCTGGGACAAACAAAAACTAAAGGAATTTGAAAACACAAAACAACCCCTACAAGAAATATTAAAAGGGGTCCTCTAAGCAAAGAGAGAGCCTAAAACTAACACAGACCAGAAAGGAACACAGACAATATACAGTAACAGTCACCTTACAGGCAATGCAATAGCACTAATTTCATATCTTTAAACAGTTACCCTGAATGTAAATGGGCTAAATGCCCCAATCAAAAGACACAGGGTATCAGATTGGATAAAAAAACAAGACCCATTGATATGCTGTCTGCAAGAGACTCATTTTAGACCCAAAGACACCCCCACATTGAAAGTGAGAGGGTGGAAAACCATTTCCCATGCTAATGGACACCAAAAGAAAGCTGGGATGGCAATCCTTATATCAGACAAATTAGATTTTAAACCAAAGACTGTAATAAGAGATGAGGAAGGACACTATATCCTACTTAAAGGACCTATCCAACAAGAAGATCTAACAATTGTAAATATCTATGCCCCTAACATGGGAGCAGCCACTTATATAAGCCAATTAATAACAAAAGCAAAGAAACACATTGACAGCAATACAATAATAGTGGGGGACTTTAACACCCCCCTCACTGAAATGGACAGATCATCTAAGCAAAAGATCAACAAGGAAATAAAGACTATAAATGACACACTGGACCAAATGGACTTCACAGACATATTCAGAACATTCCATCCAAAGCAACGGAATACACATTCTTCTCTAGTGCTCATGGAACATTCTCCAGAATAGATCACATCCTAGGTCATAAATCAGATCTCAACTAGTACCAAAAGATTGATATCATTCCCTGCATATTTTCAGACCACAATGCTTTGAAACTAGAACTCAATCACAAAAAGAAAGTCATAAAGAACTAAAATACATGGAGGCTAAAGAGCATCCTACCAAAGAATGAATGGATCAACCAGGAAATTAAAGAATAACTAAAAAATTCATGGAAACCAATGAAAATGAAAACGCAACTGTTCAAAATCTTTGGGATGCAGCAAAGGCAGTCCTAAGAGGAAAGTATATAGCAATACAAGCCTTCCTCAAGAAACAAGAAAGGTCTCAAATACACAACCTAACCCTACACCTAAAGGAGCTGGAGAAAAAAACAGCAAATAAAGCGTAAACCCGGCAGGAGAAGAGAAATAATAAAGATCAGAGCAGAAATCAATGAAATAGAAACCAAAAGAACAACAGAACAGATCAATGAAGCTAGGAGTTGGTTCTTTGAAAGAATTAACAACATTGATAAACCCCTGGCCAGACTTATCAACAAGAAAAGAGAAATGACCCAAATCAACAAAATCATGAATGAAAGAGGAGAGATCACAAACAACACCAAAGAAATACAAACAATTATAAGAACATATTATGAGCAACTCTATGCCAGCAAATCAGATAACCTGGAAGAAATGGATGCATTCCTAGAGATGTATCAACTACCAAAACTGAACCAGGAAGAAATAGAAAACCTGAACAGACCTATAACCACTAAGGAAATTGAAGCAGTCATTAAAAATCTCCCAAAAAACAAAAGCCCAAGACCAGAAGCCTTCCCAGGGGAATTCTACCAAACCTTTAAAGAAGAATTAATACCTATTCTTCTGAAACTGTTCCAAAAAATAGAAATGGAAGGAAAACTTCCAAACTCGTTTTATGAGGCCACCATTACCTTGATCCCCAAACCAAAGACCCCATCCAAAAGGAGAATTACAGACCAATATCCTTGATGAACATGGATGCAAAAATTCTCACCAAAATTCTAACCAATAAGATCCAACAGTATATTAAAAGGATTATTCACCACGACCAAGTGGGATTTATCCGTGGGCTGCAAGGTTGGTTCACCATCTGCAAATCAATCAACATGATACAATACATTAACAAAAGAAAAACAAGAATCATATGATCCTCTCAATAGATGCAGAAAAAGCATTTGACAAAGTACAGCATCCTTTCTTGATCAAAACTCTTCAGAATATAAGGATATAGGGAACACATACCTCAATACCATAAAAGCCATCTATGAAAAACCTATAGCGAATATCATTCTCAATGGGGAAAAACTGAGAGCTTTCCCCCTAAGATCAGGAACATGGCAGGGATGTCCACTATCACCACTGCTATTCAACATAGTATTAGAAGTCCTAGCCACAGCAATCAGACAACAAAAAGAAATAAAAGGCATCCAAATCAGCAAAGAAGAAGTCAAACTCTCACTGTTTGCAGATGATATAATACTTTATTTGGAAAACCGAAGACTCCACCCCAAAACTGCTAGAACTCATACAGGAATCCAGTAATGTGGCAGGATATAAAATCAATGCACAGAAATCAGTGGCATTTTATACACCAACAACAAGACAGAAGAAAAAGAAATTAAGGAGTCGATTCCATTTACAACTGCATCCAAAACCATAAGATACCTAGGAATAAAGCTAACCAAAGAGGCAAAGGATATGTACTCAGAAAACTATAAAATATTTATGAAAGGAATTGAGGAAGACACAAAGAAAAGGAAAAATATTCCATGCTCATGGATTGGAAGAACAAACATTGTGAAGATGTCAATGCTACCTAGAGCAATCTACACATCCAATGCAATCCCCATCAAAATACCATCCACTTTTTTCAAAGAAATGGAACAAATAATCTTAAAATTTATATGGAACCAGAAAAGACCCCGAATAGCCAGAGGAATGTTGAAAAAGAAAAACA
Source organism: Callorhinus ursinus (assembly GCF_003265705.2). NCBI lineage: Eukaryota > Metazoa > Chordata > Mammalia > Carnivora > Otariidae > Callorhinus > Callorhinus ursinus. Next base: position 406,248 of record NW_027397128.1, read on the forward strand.
AAGCTGTCGGCATCACAATTCCGGACTTCCAGCTCTATTACAAAGCTGTCATCATCAAGACAGTATGGTAATGGCATAAAAACAGACACTTAGATCAATACAACAGAATAGAGAACCCGGAAATGGACCCTCAACTCTATGGTCAACTAATCTTCGACAAAGCAGGAAAGAATGTCCAGTGGAAAAAAGACAGTCTCTTCAACAAAGGGTTTTGGCAAAATTTGACAGCGATATGCAGAAGAATGAAACTGAACCATTTCCTTACACCACACAGAAAAATAGACTCCAAATGGTTGAAAGACCTAAATGTGAGACAGGAGTCCATCAAAATCCTAAAGAACACAGGCAGCAACCTCTTCGACCTCAGCCGCAGCAACTTCTTCCTAGAAACATCCCCAAAGTCAAATAAAGCAAGGGCAAATTGAACTATTGGGACTTCATCAAGATAAAAACTTTTGCACAGCAAAAGAAACAGTCAACAAAACCAAAAGACAACCGACAGAATGGAAGAAGATATTTGCAAATGACATATCAGATAAGGGGCTAGTATCCAAAATCTATAAAGAAGTTATCAAACTGAACAACCATAGAACAAATAATCCAATCAAGAAATGGGCAGAGGACATGAACAAACATTTTTCCAAAGACGACATCCAAATGGCCAACAGACAGATGAAAAAGTGCTCAACATCGCTCAGCATCAGGGAAATCCAAATCAAAACCTCAATGAGATACCACCTCACACCAGTCAGAATGGCTAAAATTAACAAGTCAGGAAACGACAGATGTTGGTGGGGATGTGGAGAAAGGGGAACCCTCCTACACTTTTGGTCAGAATGCAAGCTGGTGCAATCACTCTCGAAAACAGTATGGAGGTTCCTCAAAAAGTTGAAAATGGAGCTTCCTTATGATCCAGCAATTGCACTACTGGGTATTTACCCCAAAGTTATAAATGTAGGGATCCGAAGGGGTACATGCACCCCAATGTTTAAAGTAGCAATGTCCACAATAACCAAACTGTGGAAATAGCCAAGATGTCCATCAACAGATGAATGGATAAAGAAGAGGTGGTATATATACAATGGAATATTATGCAACCTTCAAATGAATGAGATCTTGCCATTTGCAATGATGTGGATGGAACTGGAGGGTGTTATGCTGAGCGAAATAAGTCAATCAGAGAAAGACATGTATCATATGACCTCACTGATATGAGGAATTCTTAATCTCAGGAAACAAACTGAGGGTTGCTGAAGTGGTGGGGGTGGGAGGGATGGGGTGGCTGTGTGATAGACATTGGGGAGGGTATGTGCTATGGTGAGCGCTGTAAATTGTGCAAGACTTTTGAATGACAGATCTGTACCTCTGAAAAAATAATGCAGTATGTGTTAAGAAAAAAAAAGAAGATAGCCGGAGGGGAAGAATGAAGGGGGGGAAATCGGATGGGGAGATGAACCATGAGGGTTGATGGACTCTGAAAAACAAACTGAAGGTTTTAGAGGGGACGGGGTTGGGAGGATGTGTTATCCTGGTGATGGGTATTAAAGAGAGCACATTCTGCATGGAGCACTGGATGTTATGCACAAACAATGAATCATGGAACACTACATCAAAAACTAATGATGTAATGTATGGTGATTAACATAACAATAAAAAATTTTTAAAATACATGGAAACAAATGAAGATAAAAACACAACAGGTCAGAACCTCTGGGATGCAGGAAAGGCAGTCCTAGGAGGGAAGTTTATAGCAATACAGGATTTTATGAAGAAATAAGAAAAGCCTCGAATGCACAATCTAAACTTTTACCTAAAGGAGCTGGAAAAAGATCAGCAAATATAGCCTTAGCCAGCAGAAGAGAAATAATAAACATTAGAGCAAAAATCAATTATATAGAAATCAAAAAAACAGTTGAACAGTCAACAAAACTAGGAGCTGGTTCTTTGAAAGAATTAATAATATTGATAAACCCTAAGCCAGATTTATCAAAAACAAAAGAGAAATGAACCAAATAAATAAAATCATGAATGAAAAAAGAGAGATGACAACCAACATTGCAGAAATACAAACAATTATAAGAGAATACTATGAGCAATTATATGTCAAAAAATTGGGCAATCTGAAAGAAATGGGTATATTGCTATGAACATATAAACTATCAAAACTGAAACAGGAAGAAATAGAAAATTTGAACACACCTATAACCAGTAAAAACATTTTATCAGTAATCAAAAATGGCCCAAAAAACAAGATTCCAGGGTCAGATGGCTTCCCAGGGGAATTCTACCAAATATTTAAATAAGAGTTAATACCTTTTATTCTAAAACTGTTCCAAAAAATATAAGTGGAAGTAATACTTTGACATTCATTTTATGAAGCCAGTATTACTTTGATTCCAAAGCCAAAGAGCCCAATAAAAAGGAGAATTACAGACAAATATCCCTGATGAAAATGGATGAAAAAATGCTCAGCAGGATACTAGCAAATAGAGTCTAACAATACATTAAAAGAATTATTCACCACACTCAAGTGAGATTTATTCCTGGGCTGCAGGGTTTGTTTAATATTTGCAAAAAGTCAATGTGATACTCCACAGTAATAATAATAAAAAAAGGATAAGTACAATATGATCCTTTCATTAGATGCAGAAAAATCATTTGACAAAATTCATCATCTTTTCTTGATAAAGACCTTCAAAAAATTAATGATAAAAGAACATACCTCATAAAGGCCAAATATTAACATCCCACAGCTAATATCATCCTCAATGGGAAAAAACTGATAACATTCCCCTTAAGGTCAGCCAAACAATAGGGATGTCGACTTTCAGGGTTACTATTTAACATAGTACTGGAAGTCCTAGCTTCAGCAATCAGACAAGAAAAAGAAAAAGGGCCACCCAAACCAGCAAGGCAGAAGTCAAACTTTCACTATTTGCAAATGACGTGATACTCTATGTAGAAAAACCATAAGAGGAGGAAAAGATGGCGGAGGACTAGGGGACCCAATTCCAACCGGTCCCCTGAATTGAGCTGGATATCTACCAGACCACTCTGAGCGCACATGAAATCACCTTGAGATATAAGAAGATAGATCTGGATCTCTACAAACAGAATATCGCAGGCAGCTGGTTTTGAGGTATGCAGCAGGAGCCATGATTCCATGGGCAGATTGGAAGAAAAATGGAGGGGGAGGGAGCCACTGGGTTCCTGCACTGCTGGAGCACAAAATCCTCCCATGCTGGGGACGGGACACAGACTCACAGACGAGTAGCAGTGGAGAAAGGACTTTAGGGCAGCCCCCCAGACTGAAACCTGGAGCAGCGGGGCCACGCATGTGAACCGGGGGTGGCTGGTGGTTTTAGAAGCACATAGGGCAGAGACTTGCTCCCGTGCCCCAAACTGGAGGCAAGGACTAGGAGCCCTGCTGAGGGGCTCACAACCCAGGATGCTGCAGTTGATAGCAGCACAGATAGAAAGAGAGATAATGTGGCCTGGAAAGCTCACTGAAGAACAGAGTGCGATCTCTCTGCTCTGAGGCAGAGGGTTGAAAACGATCTCTTCTGCTCTGACTCTCAGAAGAGAAGGAGAAAGCAATCACGGAAAGCCGGCAGAGAACAAAAGCCCAAAAAAACAGTTTTCACTGAGCCCACCCCCCACACAGGGGACAAGGCAACTCTGCCCAAAGAGGGTTGCCTGAGTAATAGTGCAACAGGCCCCTCCCCCAGGCTGGGAGAACAAACGGCCAGGAACCTATAAAGGAACCTATAGGTTCCTTTAGAACCTAAGGAACCTATAAAACAGGTGCATTTTGCTTGGGTTGTGGTCAATAATTTGGACTCTGTACATTCCCTATACCACCCCTGAACAGAATGATAAGGAGGAGGAACCCCCAAAATAGGAAAGACTCAGAGACTGTGACTTCTGCCACAGATTTACAAATGGATACAGATATAACCAAAATGTCAGAGATGGAATTCAAGGTAGCAATTGTGAAGACAATAATTAGAATGGAGAAATCAATTAATAACAACATAGAGTCTCTAAGCAGAAATGAAAGCTGAACTTAAAAATGCTGTCAATGAGATCTAATCTAAATAATCTAACAGCTAGGGTAAGCGAGGCAGAAGAACGAATTAGTGATTTAGAGGACCAATTAATAGACAAGAAGGACAAAGAGGAGGCCAGGGAAAAACAACTCAGAATACAAGAAAATAGAATCAGAGAAATAAGTGACACCATGAAATATTCCAATGTCAGAAATATTGGGATCCCTGAGGGGGTGGAGAGAGAGAGGACTAGAAGATATATGTGAACAAATCCTAGCTGAGACTTTTCCTAATCTGGGGAATGAAACAAACATTCATGTCCTAGAGGCAGAGAGGACCTATCCCAAGATCAAGGAAAACAGGCCAATGCCCTGGCATGTAATACTAAAACTCTCAAAACTTAGAACCGAGGAAAGCATCTTAAGGGCAGTTAGGGGGAAGAGATTCCTTATGTAGAGAGGGAGGGACATCAGAATAACGACAGACCTATCCACAGAGACCTAGCAGCCAGAAAGGGTTGCCAAGACATATTCAGGGTAATAAATGAGAAGAACATGCAGCCAAGAATAATTTATCAGGCCAGGCTGTCATTTAGAATGGATGGAGAGATGCAGAGCTTCCAAGACCCACAGAAAATGAGAGAATATGTAACCACCAAGCCAGCCCTACAAGAAAAATTAAGGGGGGTTCTATAAAAGGAGAAAGACCCCAAGAGTGATATACAACAGAAATTTACAGGGACAATCTATAAAAACAATGTCTTCACAGCCAACATGATGACAATTAATTCATATCTTTCAAGAATCACTCTCAACGTGAATGGACTAAATGCTCCCATAAAATGGCACGGAGTTGCAGATTGGTCAAAAAGACAGGACACATCCATATGCTGTCTACAAGAAATTCATTTTCAACCTAAAGATACATCCAGACTTAAAGTGAAGGGATGGAGATCCATCTTCCATGCCGCCAGACTTCAAAATAAAGCTGGGGTAGCAATTCTTATATCAGACAAATTAGCTTTTAAGCTAAAGACTGTACTTAAAGACACAGAAGGCGACTATGTCATTCTTAAAGGGTCTTATCCAACAAGAAGATCTAAAAATTGTAAATATCTATGCCCCCAGCATGTGAGCAGCCATTTACATAAGCCAACTGTTCACCAAAATGAAGAGTCATATTGATAACAATACATTAATTGTAGGAGACCTCAATTTTCCACTCTCAGCAATAGACAGATCATCTAAGCAGAAGATCAACAAAGAAACAAGAGCTTTGAATGATACACTGGACCAGATGGACCTCATAGATATATACAGAACATTCCACCCTAAAACAACAGAATACTCATTCTTCTTGTGCACACATGGAACTTTCTCCAGAATAGACCACATACTGGGTCACAAATCAGGTCTCAACTGATACCAAAAGATTGAGATTAGTCCCTGCATATTCTCAGACCATAATGCTTTAAAACTGGAACTCAATTAAAAAAAAAAACTTTGGAAGAAATTCAAACACTTGGAAGCTAAAGACTACTCTGCTCAAGAAGGTTTGGGTCAACCAAGAAATCAAGAAGTACTTAAACAATTCATGGAAACCAATGAGAATGAAAACACACCAGTCCAAAACCTATGGGATACTGCAAAGGCGGTCTTAAGGGGGAAATACATAGCCATCCAAGCTTCATTCAAAAAAATAGAAAAATCCCGAATTCACCCAATAAGATTACACCTTAAAAACAAGAGAAAAAGCAATAAACAATGCCTAAGCCATGCATTAGAAGAGAAAGACTTAAGATTAGAACAGAGAGCAATGAATTAGAAACCAGAAACACCTTAGAGCAGATCAACAAAACTAGGAGGTGGTTCTTTGAAAGAATTAATAAGATCGATAAACCACTGGCCAGACTTATCCAAAAGAAGAGAGAAAGGAGCCAAATTAATAAAATTATGAATGACAGGGGAGAGATCACGACTAACACCAAGGAAATAGGAACAATTATTAGAAATTATTATCAACAACTATATCTCAATAAATTGAGCAACCTGGAAGAAATAGATGCCTTCCTGGAAACCTATAAACCATCAAGATTGAATCAGGAAGAAATCAACAACCTGATTAAGCCAATAACCAGTAACGAGATCAAAGACTTCCCAAAAAAACCAAGAGTCCAGGGCCTGATGGATTCCCTGGGGAATTCTACCAAACATTCAAGGAATAAATAATACCTATTGTCCTGAGGCTCTTTCAGAAATAGAAACAGAAGGAAAGCTTCCAGACTGATTCTATGAGGCCAGTATTACCTTAATCCCCAAACCAGGCAAAGACCCCATCAAAAGGGAAAATTTCAGACCAATATCCCTGATGAACACGGATTCCAAAATTCTCAAGAGGATCCTAATTAATAGGATCCAACAATACATTAAAAGGATCATCCACCACATCCACCACATCCATAAACAAGTGGGATTTATCCCCAGGATGCAAGGGTGGTTCAACATTCACAAATCGATCAATGTGATAGAACAAATTGATAAGAGGAGGGAGAAGAACCATATGGTCCTCTCAATTGATGGAGAAAGGCATTTGACAAAAAAAGCATCCTTTCCTGATTAAAACTCTTCAGAATATAGGGATAGAGGGAACATTCCTCACATTCATAAAATCCATCTATGAAAAACCCACAGCGAATATCATCCTCAATGGGGAAAAGCTGAGAGCCTTTCCCTTAATTTCAGGAACACGTCAAGGATGCCCATTCTCGCCACTATTGTTCTACATAATACTAGATGTCCTGGCAAGAGCAAACAGACAACAAAGAGAAATAAAATGTATTCAAACTGGAAAAGAAGAAGTCAAACTCTCTCTCTTCACAGATTACATGACAATTTATGTGGAAAACCCAAAAGACTCCACCCCCAAATTACTAGAACTCAAACAGGAATTCAGTAATGTGTCAGGATACAAAATCAATGCACAGAAATCATTTGCTTTCCTATACACTAATAGTGCAACTGTAAAAAGAGAAATTAGAGAAACGATTCCACTTACAATAGCACCAAAAACTAAGATACCTCGGAATAAACCTAACCAAAGAGGTAAAGGATCTATACTCTAGGAACTACAGAACACTCATTAGAGAAATTAAAGACACAAAAAGATGAAAAAACTTTCCATGCTCATGGATTGGAAGAATAAACATTGTTAAAATGTCTATGCTTCCTAGAGCAATCTATACCTTCAACGTCATCCCAATTACTTATTTCAAAGTGCTAGAACAAGCAATCCTAAAATTTGTATGGAATTAGAAAAGACCCTGATTTACCAAGGAAATGTTGAAAAAGAAAAACAAAGCTGGGGGCATCATGTTGCCCGATTTCAAGCTATATTACAAAGCAGTGATCACCAAGACACCATGTTACTGGCACAAAAACAGAAATATAGACCAATGGAACAGAATAGAGAGCCCAGATATGGACCCTCAATCTATGGTCAAGTAATCTTCGACAAAGCAGGAAAAAATATGCAATGGAAAAAAGTCTCTTCAATAAATGGTGCTGTGAAAATTGGACAGCTATATACAGAAGAATGAAACTCGACCATTGTATAACACCATACACAAAGATAAACTCAAAATGGATGAAAGACCTCTATGTGAGACAGGAATCCATCAAAATCCTAGAGGAAAACGTAGGCAGTAATCTCTTTGACATTAGCCACAGCTACTTCTTTCAAGATACATCTCCAAAGGCTAGTGAAACAAAAGCAAAAATGAACTTTTGGGAATTCATCAGGATAAAAAGCTTCTGCACAACAAAGGAAACAGTCAACAAAACAAAGAGGCAACCCACAAAATGGGAGAAGATATTTGCAAATGACACTACAGATAAAGGGCTGGTATCCAAGATCTATAAAGGCCTTCTAAAACTCAACACCCAAAGAACAAATAATCAAGTCAAAAAATGGGCAGAAGACATGAACAGACACTTCTCCAAAGAAGACATACAAATAGCTAACAGACACATGAAAAAATGTTCATCATCTTTAGCCATCAGGGAAATTCAAATCAAAACCACATTGAGATACCACCTTACCAGTTAGAATGGCAAAAATTCACAAGGCAAGAAGCAACAAATGTTGGCAAGGATGTGGAGAAAGGGGAACCCTCTTACATTGTTGGTGGGAATGCAAGTTGGTACAGCCACTTTGGATAACAGTGTGGAGGTTCCTCAAAAATTTAAAAATAGAGCTACCCTATGACCCAGCAATTGCACTCCTGGGTATTGACCCCAAAGATACAAATGTGGTGAAAAAAGGGTCATTGGTCCACCCCAATGTTCATAGCAGCAATGTTCACAATAGCCAAACTGTGGAAAGAGCCAAGATGCCCTTCAACAGATGAATGGATAAAGAAGATGCAGTCCATATAAACAATGGAATATTACTCAGCCATCAGAAAGGATGAATACCCAACTTTTACATCATCATGGATGGAACTGGAGGAGACTATGCTAAGTGAAATAAGTCAAGCAGAGAAATTCAATTATCATATGGTTTCACTTATTTGTGGAACATAAGGAATAGCATGGAGGACATTAGGAGAAGGAAGGGAAAAATGAAGGGGGGGAAATTGGAGGGAGAAACGAACCATGAGAGACTATGGACTCTGAGAAACAAATTGAAGGTTTTAGAGTGGAGTGGGGTGCAGGAATGTTTTAGCCCAGTGATGGGTATTAAGGAGGCTATGTATTGAATGGAGCATTGGGTGTTATATGCAAACAATGAATCATGGAACACTACATCAAAAACTAATGATGTAATGTATGGTGACTAACATAACATAATATAATAAAATTAAAAAATAACTAATGATGTATTTATCGTGACTAACATAACATAATAAAAATAAATTAAATTAAAACAAAAACAAAAACAAATATCATTGCCCATGCCAGTTTACACAAATGAATTAACAGGTTCCTCTTACTGCTATCTAACTCTTGTTATTTCTTCATGTGGCTGTCCACCATCCCTACCTTTCATTAGACTGTGAGCTCTCAGAGAGCATGCTGTGCTTGCTTGATTCATCTCTGTACTCCTAGTGCCTAGTAGAGTGCCAAGATGGGAAAGGCAAGAGCATATGTTAAATATCATCATCATCATCATCATCATCATCATCATCATCATCATCATTGTATCATCATCCTTAAAGCCCACTCTTTGTCTGCCTAATCATGGGGTTGAGGTAGAGTACGTACAAGTCAACAGCTCATAAAAGCATGGCATTTGGAACAACGTAGACAGAAATGGGTTTGAATCTCAATGTCATCACTTACTAGCTAAGTGACCTTGTGATAAGTCTCTTCATTTCTCTGAGGTTTGGTTTCCTCATCAATAAATTAGAGGTAAATAATTGGGCCTTCCTTACAGAGTTGTTGTAAGAATTAAATGTAATCATTCATGTAGATTGCACTGTACAGTAGGACTTAAACAGTAGCCCTTATTATTAGGGCAGTATACCAGTGGAAACACTGGTCTGCATGGGCCCAACTACTTGTCCATATCGCTTTCTTCCAGCAAATCCACAGCATAAGTATTATGTCAAGCTATCCTTGGGCTCTAGAACAGACCCACAGCCTGACAAAGGAGCCAGAGTATTAATCTGTTGCCATGGGGTCAGAAACCTATTTATTTAGAAAGAGAAGTATTTGGTACCCAAATCCTGAGACGCCACCAGTATAACTTTTATGTTTGTGATGGCATAACAAAAGCCCAATCTGGAAATGTAAGTCTGAGGGACGAAAGTGGGTATAAAGGGACAAAGATGACTCTCTCCTTCCCCACTAATTTGGCTTTTTGGCCTTGGCTCTATCATTGACCTAGCAAGTCTCCTCCCCTCTCTGGCTCCAAGTTTCCCCATCTGTGCAACAAAGCTGTTGGATCAGGTGGTTTTCTAGGTCTTATTATCTCTGACACTCCAGAGCTCTTTTTTCCCTCCCTTCCTGAATGTCCCTTTGCCTTTGGCTAATTCTAAATTCTCAAAAGCCAAAGTGGGATCTGCTAATCAAAAGAGAGAAAAGATGCATTCACTATAACAAAAAATGCAACCTCTGAAAGTAGATCAGTAAGGCCCTGGCCCTTGATCTTCTGAAGCATGGTATGTATGCCTTCACATGTATGCTCAGGGTTATGGGGGTGGGGATCACCTCCTAATTTGGGAGTTTAGACAAAGAAAAACAAAAGGGAAGAGTCTCTCCCAAGGGTGCTGATAGCTTTGGCAGTCACTGTGCCACATGAAAGTAATCAGGTTTGGCCCAGGACTTTGGTCTATCCAACACACTCCACGTTGACCTGTGAAAGAAAAAAAGAAGCCAAGGAAAACATGGACCCTGGCCTCCAGAATTGTGGCCGGCCTCTGCTTTCATTTGACATCCAAAAGCCAATTAATGAGAAGGACCATCCCATCCACTCCCAAAGGTCCAGACAAAAACCTCAGGCTTCAAGAGACTTGTCAAAGGAGGAGATGGAAGTAGCATTTGTTGAATACCTTGCTGTCTCCATGTAAGTACCTGATAACCCTGGAACAACTAAAGAAAAGCATAGGGGAGGGAAATGCCTGCCTGGTTGTAAAAATGCAAAGGGAATTTGTGTTTCAGAAGCTATGAATATCTTATTTTCTCAAAAGAGCATTATCAAGAAAATAGATGAACCATGAGAGACTATGGACTTTGAGAAACAAACAGGGTTTTAGAGGGGAGGGGGGAGTGGGGATTGGTTAACCCGGTGATGGGTATTAAAGAGGGCATGTACTGCATGGAGTACTGGGTGTTATACGAAAACAATGGATCGTGGATCACCACATCAAAAACTAATAATGTATTGTATGATGACTAACATAACATAATAACATTTTTTAAAAAATAAGAAAAATGTAAAAAAAAGAAAATAGATGTCTAAATATGACTCCTCTGGTAGCAGATAGAGGGCCTAAGTGTCTAGATAGAGTGAAATGGCAGGGATGGACTAACTGTGGACCCAGCTAAGTGGCAGGAATGGAACATATGTTCCATGATGCAGGACAGTGAAAGGAAAGAAAGAAAAGCCACTCTCCAGAAGCAAAGTGTCAGGAAGATGCTCAGTGGTAGAAAGAGGTTCTGAGGAATAAGATGGGGACATAGAAAGTATATGAGAATTTAGAAAGAAGATGGAAGCTTGGAGAAGGGGGCCATAGCCAAAAGATGGAAAAATGGCAGGTGGTAAATGAGGAAGAGAAAGAGTTGTGGATTAAAGAAGGGGGCAAGAAGAAGGTAACTGTGGTGAGAGGAAAAAGAGGATTTTGCCCACACAGTGAGGAAGAAATCCAGCAATAGGGAAGAAAAGAAAATGCAAATGTGAGGCAGAGAGAATAGTGGCTTAAAAAGCTATTAAAAATACATGAGGGGTTGGGGATTAAAGGAATGGATAGAGGCTGAGGAAAAGCATGTTGCTGTAAGAGGTGACTAGGGTTTCATAAGAGGTCAGAAGAACTATGGGGACTCACTCATGAGATGCTGTTGAGAGATAAGACTAAGCCTGAAAGGCACAGGAGTGGATGGGCTATAAGAAAAGAGAAAGGGAAGATTTTAGTGAGAAAATGTGGGCAATAAAGGGGATTACAGTAAGTGATGGAATGATGGATCAGTGGGCAAATGGGAGCTAAGAGAAGGTTCAAGGCCTCAGGGAAGGGATGCAGTTAATAGTAGATAAGGGAGCTCAATGAGGAAAAGGGATTTCAATGATAAGGGGGACTCACTGGGCAAATGGGAGCTCTGTGAATGGGCCTCAAGAAGGGAAGCCACTTCAGCAATGATCAGAGAGGAAAAAAGAATTCACTGGGGGGAGAGGTTCAGTGACAGAAATGTGGACTATTTACACGTTTGAAAATATACATGAGATAGGTGTCTGGGTGGCTCAGTTGGTTAAGTGTCCAGCTCTTGATTTTGGCTCAGGTCATGATCTCAGGGTCATGGGATCGAGCCCCACACTGGGCTCTGTGCTCAGTGCAGAGTCTGCTTGAGATTCTCTCCCTCTTCCTCTGCTACTCTCCCACTCGAGTTCTCTCTCTCTCAAATAAGTAAGTAAGTAAGTAAGTAAGTAAGTAAGTAAGTAAGTAAGTAAGTAAATAAATAAATAAATAAATAAATAAATAAATAAATAAAATAAAATCTTAAAGAAAAGCAAATACATGTGAGACAGACTTCCAGCCTGGACTGGATTATGTAGTAACACTTCTCCATTGATTTTCCCTACTAAGGACAACTGTAAACCCTGGAAATAATGTAAGAGACAACCAGAGGAGAACTTTGAAAAGTGCTAAAAAGAAAGTAATCTGGTTAGGGACTCCAGGACTATAAGAACAACAGAGTGGCAGGACAACTTATGTCCACACCCAACATAAGAAAGTAGTCCAAACCCAGCATTTCACAACTTCCAATGTAGAAATAGAAGGCAGTCCAGGTAGATTCATTCTTTCCCTGGATTGAAACGAATTTCCCAACAAAAACACCAGGTTAGTGGCACCTGGGTGGCTCAGTTGGTTGAGTATCCAGCTCTTGATTTTGGCTCAGGTCATGATCTCAGGGCTGTGGGACTGAGCCCTGCATTGGGCTCCATGCTTAACATGGAGTCTGCCTGGGATTCTCTCTCCTTCTCTGTCTGCCCCTCCCCCTGCACTCACATGCACTCTCTCTCACAAACAAACAAACAAACACACCAGGTGAGCCCAAAAGAACCAGAAAGTAAGATGTAGATTGGGAGTCCCACTGACAATAAGCATCAGGTGAAGCATTTTTTCTTCTTCACTGAGCCTGATGCTACCTGCCACCCCAAGATTACAAAGGCAAACAGGCAGGCAGAACCACAACACCAAGAGAAACTCAACTAATAACAAGTGGCCTATTCAGGAAGTCTCTGTATTCCCACAATCCTGAGAGTACCCTTACCCTCCCAGAGAAACCAGGGTGGCTGAGGGTCATCAGTAGGGAGATCGAACTATAAGCACTGAGTTGGAGAAGGTTCTTTGCCTCAGAATCCAAACCCCATTATATATACTGGGTTGCCAAGAGGACCAACAAATAGAGGTGTCCACCAGAACAAGCAGTCCAGCCCAGGAAACCTCTTTGTTCCCAAAACACTAGATGAACCACAGACCATTATAGCACAAGAAAGGCTCGATAATTAAACTGTCATTAGGACTATAGCTCGCAAAACTAGGTGAGGACCTGTGTGCTAAGCCTAAATATAGTGACTCCTTGCTAAAAGGAATTATTTAAATAAGACCCAGAATTGCCAACTGTAATAGGCAATATGTCCAGGATACACTGAAAACCACCCATCATACCAAGAACCAGGAAAATCACAGCCTAAATAAGAAATGGCAATCAATAGATGCAAACACAAAGATGAAGCAGTTGTTGGAATTACCTGACAAGGACTTAAAGCAACTGTCATAAAAATGCTTCAACAAGCAATTATAAAATCTCTTAAAACAAAGGAAAAATATAAAATCGCAAAAAAGAAATGGAAATTGTAGAAAAGAACCAAATGAAAATTATGGAACTAAAAAAATACATTAACTGAAATTAAAAATTTGCCAGATGGGCTCAATAATAGAGTGGAAATAACAGAGGATAAAATTCAGTGAAAATTACAAAATGCTGATAAAAAAATCAAAGAAGGCCAAAATTAATAGAGAGTATACCATGTTCATGATTTAGAAAATTTATCACAGTACAGATGTCAATTATCTCCAAACAGTTCTATAGGTTTAATGCGATTCAAAGCAAAAATCTAGCATGAATTTTTTAGACATAGACAAGTTTATTTTAAAATATGTATGGAAAGGTACAGCTCCTAGAATATCTAAAACAATCTTGGAATTAAAAAAAGGCAAGAAAAAAGAAAGAGAAATCACTCTACCCAGTATTACTATGTAGCAACAATAATCAAGATCAACAATAATCAAGTAGTAATGGTGAAGACACCAATCACATAAATCAATGAAACAGAATAGAGAACCCCCAAATAGACCTATACAAATATACCCAACTGTTTTTTTTTTCAAAGATGCAAAAACAATCAAATGGAAGAAAGATAGCCTTTGAATAAATGGTGCTAGAATAACTGGGTATCCATGGACAAAACAAAAACAAAAAGCAAGCAAAAAAAGGGGCACCTGTGTGGCTCAGTCGGTTAAGCATCTGCCTTAGGCTCATGTAATGATCCCAGGGTACTGGGATTGAGCCCTGCATCAGGTTGCCTGCTCAGCAGGGAGTCTGTTTCTCCCTCTCTCTGCCCTCCCCCCACTCATGCTCTCTCTCTCTCACTCTCTCTCTAATAAAAAAAAAAATAAAATCTTTAAAACAAAACAAAACAAGACACCAAAAATAAAACAACAACAACAAACCCCCCTAAACCTCACATCCTACAAAGAAACTAACTCAAAATGATCACAGATTTAAATGCAAATTGTAAAACTATAAATGTTTTTAGGAAAAAAAGCCACAAAATCTTGGGGATCTAGAGGTTGGCAAAGAGTTCTTGGATTTGACACTAAAAGCATGACTCATAAAAGGAAAAATCAACAAATTAGACCTCATTAAAATTTAAATTCTGGTCTGTGAAAGCCTGTGTGAAATGGATGAAAAGCCAATCTACACTTGGGAAAAAAATACTTGCAAACTTCATAACTAACAGGGATTAGTATACACAAAATGTGAAGAATGCCCAAACTCAAGAGTAAATCATAAATAATCCAATAAGAAAATGAGCAAAAGACATGAACAGACAATTCACCAAAGAGGATATAAATATGGCCAATAAGCACATGAAAAGATATTCAACATAATTAGGCATTAGGCAAATTCAAATTAAAATCACAATGAGATATTACTATGTGCCTACCAGAATGGCTAAAGTAAAAAAGTGATAACATCAAATCCTGGCAAGGATGCTTAGAAACTGATCACTCATACACTGAAACTGGACACTCCTACATTGTTGATGGGAAAATAAATATAGCTACTCTAGGGAACAGTTTGATAATTTCTTACAAAATTAAACATGCAATTATCATACTACTCAACAATGCATTCTTGGACATTTACCCCAGAAAAATGAAAACTTATGTTCACACAAAAACCTATATATGAATGTTTATAACAGCTTTATTAATAATAGCCCCTAAATAGAAATACCCCTGATATCCTTAAACAGGTGAATGGTTCACTGTGGTATATCTATACCATGGAATATTACTCAGCAATAAAAAGGGATGGACCACTGACACATGCAACAACTTAGATGGATCTCAAGGGAATTATGCTTAGTGAGAAATCCCCAATCCCCAAAGATCACAAACTGTATGATTCCATTTGTATAACATTCTTGAAATGGCAAAATTTTAGAAATGGAAAACAGATTAATGGTTGCCAAGGCTTGTGGGTAATGGCAGGAGGGATATGGGTGTGATTATAAACAGGCAACAGAAAGGATCCTTGCAGTGACACAACTGTTCAGTACCTTGACTGTGGTGGAGGATATATGAACCTGTGAATGTGATAAAAATGTATTAAACTAAATACACATATACACAAATGAGTATTAGCACAACTGGGAAGATCTAAATAAGCTTGGTGGATTGTATCAGTGTCAGTATCCCAGTTGTGATATTGTTCTGTAGTTTTAAAAATGATATCATTGGGAAAAACAAGTAAAGGGTCACAGAATCTCTTTATATTATTTCATACAACTGCATGTGGATCTACAATTATCTCAAATAAAATTTTTAACTAAAAGAGAAAAAGGAAAAGAAAGAAAATATAAATGATATTATGGGCTAAGTACCAGTGGATGAAGACAAGCCTGAATAGCCATGAGTAATACTTAGGGAGGATTCGGGATTTCTGGGTGTGGGAGGCAGGGCTAGGGGAACCCAAAAACTATGAATGAGTCATTTCAGACTGGGCTGTGGGTAAGGAGTTGCAATGCAAGGTATTAAGTGGGATTTCTCTTGGTGTCCCTCCTCTCAGTGTCCATAGTTTTCAGGCCTGACACTCTGGCCACAGAGACCAACCTCAATAAGACCAATCTCAATAAAGCCTCTGAGATGGCCTCAACTAGAGACTGTGACAAAACTAATAAATATAACACTTCAGGCACACCAGTTAATAACAGTTATGCATGATAGCTGAGACTTCTCACATTTATAATAATGGCTTGTCTGTCTCAGAGTTCTGAAATAGCCTCTCTTCCTGACTGCTGGCTGGAACCTGAAAGCCAAATTTCAAAGCCTTGTACCCTTCCTCACACTCTGAGGAAGGTTTTGGTTCAAAGAGAAATGCTGAAATGGGTATATTCATTATATTCATTTCCTATTGCTGCTATAACAAATTACCACAAATTTAGTGGTTTAAAACAACACAAATTGGGGCACCTGGGTGACTCAGTCATTAAACGTCTGCCTTCAGCTCAGGTCATGATCCCAGGGTCCTGGGAATCGAGCCCCACATTGGGCTCCCTGCTCAGTGGGAAGCCAGCTTCTCCCTCTCCCACTCCCCCTGCTTGTGTTCCTTCTCTCACTGCCTCTCTCTCTGTCAAATAGATAAATAAATAATCTTAAAAAAAAACACAAAAAATCTAGTATTAAAAAAATAAACAAAACAACACAAATTTATTACCTTACAATTCTAGAGGTAAGAAGTCCAAAATGGGTCTTACTGAGCTAAAATCAAGGAGTTGTTCCTTCTGGAACACAAGGCTGCTTTCTTTCTGGAGGCTCTAGGGCAAAATCTCTTCCCTTGCTTTTTCAGACTTCTGAAAGCCATATGAATTCCTTATCTCAAAGCCGCTTCCTCATGTCTTCTAAGTCAGCAAAGTAGCTTATCACAATCTTTCTCTCTTACCTTCCTGCCTCCATCATCAAATCTCTTTCTGACTTTCTTACTACTCTCTATAAAGAACTTTGTGATTATTTTGGGCCCACCCAATAATACAGAATTAACCCTGATTTTAAGATCCATAAATTAACCACATCTACAAAGTCTTTTTTCCATATAAGTTAACATATTCACAGGTCTGGAAATTATAATGAGGACATGTTTGGGTGGCCATTATTTTGCATACCGTATTGAGGAAAAGAGGATTAATGCTGAGATTTTTCCCAAAGTGCACTGTGATAGATGCAGATAAGATAGAGTTCAGGATACTTGGTCCTGGCAAGAGAGAGTTCCACCTTCTCAAATTTCCCAGTTTAAGTATGGGCTTTAACTATCTTGGCTAGAGCAGAACACATAGCAGTTGTTCAATCAATGACCTTATAGCCTCACTTGGATGCTCTTCCACAGACTCTGGTTTAAGTCAGCAATGGGCTTCCAGAGGGTCCTTCAAGGTCCAGCTTAAAAGTGAGCTCTCCATGAAATTTCACATGATCCTCCTCTGCCCCTTACCCCACCAGTCAGATATAACTGATTATCTGGGAGTTCATAGCACACATAGAAGACTTCTACTTAGGTTCTCTAAATTTTCCTCTAAAGCAAAAATAGGAATTGCTGTGTTGCTAGGGTGACTGATTGTGACTACCAAGTAGAAATTGTAATGTTACTCCACAACAGAGTAAGGAAGAATATGTCTGGAGTACAGAAGATCCCTTTGGGTGTCTCTTACTATTACCATGCCCTATGATTAGAATCAGTGGAAAACTATTAACAACTCAATCCAGGCAGGACTACTACTAATGGCCTTTCAGAAATGAAGGTTTGGGTCACCCCATCAGGTAAAGAACCACAAACAGCTGAGGTACAAAGGGAATATTGGATAGATAGTGGAAGTAGGTGGTTATGAATATGAGCTACAAGCATCTGACCAGTTAGAGAAATGAGGATTTTGTCATGAGTATTTTCTTCTTATTTTGTTATAAATATATTTGTGTGGGTGTTTTTCTGAGAGTGTTTTCCATGAGATTAACATTTTATTTGTTTTTTTAAAAGATTTTATTTATTGTGAGAGAGAGCATGAGTGCGGGGAGGGGCAGAGGGAGAGGAAGAAGCAGACTCCCCGCGGAGCAGGGAGTCTGATGCTGGGCTCCATCCCAGGACCCCAGGGATCATGACTTGAGCTGAATGTAGACGCTTAACTGACTGAGTCACCCAGGTGCCCGAGGATTAACATTTTAATCAGTAAAGCAGATTGTCCTCCATAATGTGGGTGGACCTCATAAAATCAGTTAAAGACCTATATAGAACAACAACAACAAAAACACCTCTCCCAAGAAAGAATTCTCCGGTGGACTGCTTCAGACATTATCTGGAACTTTGCTTAATCTTCTTTTTTTTTAATTGTTTTTATTTATTTTTATTTTATTTCTATTTTTAAGTTGTATTTATTTTAATTCCTGTATAGTTAACATACAGTGTTATATTAGTTTCTGATGTACAATATAGTGATCCAATTATCCCATATATTACTTAGTGCTCATCAAGATAAGTGTACTCCCAATCCCCTTCACCTATTTTAACAATCCACCCAACCACCTCCCCTCTGGTAAACATCTGTTTGTTTGCCACAGTTTAGAGTCTGGTTTTTTGTCTCTTTTTTCCCCTTTGCTCATTTGTTTTGTTTCTTTTGTTTTTTTGTTTTTTGTTTTTTAATGTGTTTTGTTTCTTAAATTCTACATGAGTGAATTCATATGGCATTTGTCTTTCTCTGACTGACTTATTTAGCTTAACATGATACTTTCTAGAGCCATCCATGACAATGCAAATGTCAAGATTTCATTTGTTTTTAGGGTGATATATATATATATATATATATATATATATATATATATAATTTTATTTATCCATTCATCTATTGATGGACACTTGGCCTGCTTCCATAACTTGGCTATTGGAAATAATGTTGCAATTAACACAGGGATGCCAACATCCTTTCAAATTAGCTTTTTCATATTCTTTGGGTAAATGCACAGTAGTGCAATTACTGGATCTTATGGTAGTTCTATTCTTAAATTTTTGAGGAACCTCCATATTCTTTTTCACAATGACTGCACCAGTTTACAGTCCCACCGCCAGTACACAGTGTTCCTTTTTCTCCTCATCCTTGACTAAACTTGATTCTTGTGTTTTTCATTTTAGCAGTTTTGACAGGTGTGAGGTGATACCTTATTGTGATACTGATTTGCATTTCCCTGATAAAGACCTACATTGAACATCTTTTCATGGTTCCACTGGCCATCTGTATGTCTTCTTTGGAGATATTTCTGTTCGTGTCTTATGCTTGTTTTGTAATTGGATTATTTGTTTCTTGGATGTTGGTTTATCAGTTTTTTTATTTATTTATCAGATATGTCATTTGCAAATATTTTCTCCCATTCATTAGGTTGCCTTTTAGCATTGTTGATTATTTCCTTCACTGTGCAGAAGCTTTTAATATTTTTAATATTTTTTCAAGTTTTTATTTAAATTCCAGTTAGTTAACATATAGAGTAATACTGGTTTCAGGAATAGAATTTAGTTATTCATCACTTACATATAACTCCCAGTGCTCATCACAATAAGTTCTCTCCTTAATACCTATCACCACTTCCCACTTCCCACCTCCCTCCATCAACCCTCAGTTAATTCTCTATTGTTAAGAGTCTTTTATAGTTTGCTTCCCTCTCTCCCTTTTTCCTTTCGCATACATTTATCTGTTTTCTTTATTAACTTTCACATATAAGTGAAATCATATGGTATTTGTCTTTCTCTGACTGACTTATTTCACTGAACATAATACAACCTAACTCCATTCACGTTGTTGCAAATGGCAAGATTTCATTCTTTTTGATGGCTGAGTAATATTCCATTGCATATATATATGCCATATCTTCTTTATCCATTCATCAGTTGATGGACATGTAGGCTCTTCCTATAATTTGGTTATTATTGATAATGGTACTATAAATGTCGGGTTCCATGTATCCCTTCAATATGTATTTTAGTATCCTTTGGGTAAATACCTAGTAAAGCAATTGCTGTGTTGTAGGGTAGTTCTATTTTTAACTTTTTGAGGAACATCCATACTGTTTTCCAGATTGGCTGCAGCAGTTTTCATTCCCACCAACCATGCATGAGGGTTCCCCTTTCTCCATATCTTAGCCAACTATCTCATTGTGGTTTTGAACTGTATTTCCCTAATGATGAGTGATGTTGAGCATATTTTCATGTGTCTATTAGCCATCTGTACATCTTTGGAGAAATGTCTGTTCATGTCTTCTGCCTATTCTTGACTGGATTTTTTTGTTTTTTGGGTGTTGAGTTTGATTAGTTCTTTATAGATCTTGGACACTAGCCCTTTGTCTGATATGTCATTTGCCAATATATTTTCCCATTCCAAAGGTTTGCCTTTTAGTTTTGTTGATTGTTTTCTTTTTATCTTGATGAAGCCCCAATAATTCAGTTTTGCTTTTGTTTCCCTTGCCTCTGGATATGTTTCTAGTAAGAAGTTGCTGTGGTCAAGGTTAAAGAGGTTGGTGCCTGTGTTCTCCTCTAGGATTTTGATGGATTCATGTCTCACATTTAGGTCTGTCATCCATTTTGAATTTATTTTTGTGAATGGTGTAAGAAAATTATCCAGGTTCACTCCTCTGCATGTTGCTATACAATTTTCCCAACAGCATTTGTGGAAGACACTGTCTTTTTTTCCATTGGATATTCTTTCCTGCTTTGTTGAAGATTTGTTGATCATAGAGTTGAGGGTCCATTTCTGGGTTCTCTATTCTGTTCCATCGATCTATGTGTCTGTTTTTGTGCCAGTATCATACTGTCTTGATGATTACAGCTTTGTAATACAGTTTGAAGTTCGGAATTGTAATGCCTTCAGTTTTGGTTTTCTTTTTCAACATTACATTGGCTCTTCGGGGTCTTTTCTGCTTCCAAACAAATTTTAGAATTGTTTGTTCCAACTCTGAAAAATGCTGGTGTTATTTTAATAGGGATTGCATTAAATGTGTAGATTGCTTTGGGTAGCATAGATATTTTCATAATATTTGTTCTTCCAATCCATGAGCCTGGAATGTTTTTCCATCTGTTTGTGTCTTCCTCATTATCTTTCCTAAGTGTTCTATAGTTTTCAGAGTACAGATCTTTTACCTCTTTGGTTAAGTGTCTTCCTAGGTATCTTGTTATTTTTTGCTGCAATTGTGAATGGGATCAATTCCTTGACTTCTTTTTCTGTTGCTTTGTTATTGGTGTTAAAAATGCAATTGACTTCTGTGTATTGATTTTATATCCTGCGACTTTGCTGAATTCCTATATCAGTTCCAGCAATTTTTTTTTTTTTTTGGTGGATGCTTTTGGGTTTTCTACATGGAGTATCATGTTGTCTGCAAATAATGAAAGTTTAACTTCTTCCTTGCTGGTTTGGAGTCTTTTATTATTTTTTTTTTCTAATTGGTAAGGCAAGACTTCCAGTACTATGTTAAATAATGGTAACAGTGGAAATCCCTGTTTTGTTACTGACCTTATTAGAGGAAAAACTCTGTTTTTCCCCACTGAGGATGATATTAGCTGTGGGTCTTTGTATATGGCCTTTATGATTTTGAGGTATGTTCCCTCTATCCCTACTTTGTTGAAGGTTTTTATAAAAAAATGTATGCTGTATTTTATCAAATGATTTTTCTGCATCTATTGAGAGGATCATATGGTTCTTATCTTTTCTTTCATTACTGGAGTGTATCATGTTGATTGATTTGCAAATATTGAACCACCCTTCCAGCCCAGGAATAAATCCCACTTGATCATGGCGAATAACTCTTTTAATGGATTTCATTTGCTAGTATTGTATTAATAATATTTGCACCCATGTTCATTAGGGATATTGGCCTGTCATTCTCCTCTTAATAGGGTCTTTGTCTGGTTTTGGAATCCAGGTAATGCCGGCCTCATAGAATGAATATGGAAGTTTTCTTTCCATTTCTACTTTTTGGAACAGTTTAGAGGAATAGGTGTTAACTCTTCTTTATATGTCTGGTAGAATTCCCCTGGGATGCCATCTGGCCCTGGACTCTTGTTTGTTGGGAGATTTTTGATTACTGCTTTAATTTCTTTGCTGTTTATGGATCTGTTCAGGTTTTCTATACCTTCCAGTTTCAGCTTTGGTAGTTTGTATGTTTCTAGGAATTTATCCATTTCTTCCAGATTGTCCAGTTTGTTGGCATATAATTTTTCATGATATTCTCTTATGATAGTTTGTATTTCTGTGTTGTTGGTTGTGATTTCTCCCTTTCAGTCAGGATTTTATTTATTTGGGTCCATTCTCTTTTGTTTTTGATAAGTCCAGGTAAGGGCTTATCAATTTTATTAATTCTTTCAATGAACCAGCTCTTACTGTCATTGATCTGTTCTACTGTTTTTTTTCCTATATTTTTTTCTTCTTTAATCTTTATTATTTCCCTTCTACTGCTTGCTTTTGGCTTTATTTGCTGTTCCTTTACTAGATCCTGTAAGTGTAGAGTTAAGCTGGTTAGGTTGTATATTTGAGACTTTTCTAGCTTGAGGTAGGCATGTATTGCAATATACTTCCCTCTTTGGACCGCCTTTGCAGCATCCCAAAGGTTTTGGACTGTCATGTTTTCATTTTCATTTGCTTCCATGTACTTTATTTCTTCTTTGATTTCCTGGTTAACCCATCATTCTTTAGTAGGATGTTCTTTTACCTCCATGTATTTGTGGTCTTTCCAAATTTTATCCTGTGGTTGACTTCAAATTTCATAGCACTGTGGTCTGAAAATATGCATGGTATGATACTTTGTGTACTTGTTCAGGGCTGATTTGCAACCCAGTATGATCTATTGTGGAGAATGTTCCATGTGCTTTCAAAAAGAATGTGTATTCTGCTGCTTTAGGATGAAATGTTCTGAATGTATCTGTTAAATTCATCTTAACATCAGTGTGTCATTCAAAGCCATTGTTTTCTGGTTGATTTTCTGCTTAGATGATATGTCCACTGCTGTTAGTCAAGTTTTAAAGTCCCCTACCATTATTGTATTATTATTAATGAGTTTATTCCTGTTTGTTATTAATTTATTTATATATTTAGGTGCTTCCATGTTGGGGGCAGCACTATTTACAATTGTTAGATCTTCTGGATAGACACTTCCCTTGATTATGATATAATGTCCTTTTCTTCACTTGTTACAGACTTTGGTTTAAAGTCTAGTTTATATGAAATAAAGATTGCTATTCTAGCTTTTTTTTTATGTCCATGTGTATGAAACATATTTCTCCATCCTTTCAATCTGCAGGTGACTTTAGGTCTAAACTGAGTCTCTTGTAGGCAGCATCTAGATGGGCCTTGACTTTTTTATTCTGATACCCTATGTCTTTTGATTGAAGCATTTAGTCCACTTACATCCACAGTGATTATTGATAGGTATGAATTTAATGCCATTGTGTTATCTGTAAAGGTAGTGTTTCTGGTGATGTTCTGTGTTCCTTTCTAGTATTTGTTGCTTCTGGCCCTTCCCCCCCCCCTTCAAAGAGTCCCCTTTAATGTTTCTTTTTTTTTCTTTTCCCTTTAATGTTTCTTGCAGGTCTGGTTTAGTTGTCATGAACTCCTTTAGTTTTTATTTGTCTGGGAAACTCTTTATCTCTCTTTATATTCTGAATGACAGCCTTGGTGGATAATGTCTTCTTGGCTGCATATTTTTCCCATTCAGTACATTGCATATATCATGCCACAAGCTTCTGGCCTGCCAAATTTCTGTGGATAAATCTGCTTCCAACCCAATCTGTCTTCTCTTGTAGGGTAAGGACTTTTTTCCCTTTGTTGCTTTTGGGATTCTTTCCTTGTCTGTGTATTTTGTGAATTTGACTATGACATGTCCTGGTGATGGCCAGCTTTTGTTGATTTAATGGGAATTTTCTGTGCTTCTTGGAATTCATTGTCTGTTTCCTTCCCCAGTTAGAGAAGTTCTTAGCTGTAATTTGCTCAAATAAACATTCTGCCCCCTTTTCTCTCTCTTCTTCTTTCAGGACTGCTATGATATTAATGTTATTATGCTTTAAAGAGTCACTGAGTTCCCTAAGTCTACATTTATGATCCAATACTTTTCTTTACCTTTTCTTTTCAGCTTCATCATTTTCAATAATCTAATCTTCTATATCACTGATTCCTTCCTCAGCTTTGTACATTCTCCTTGTCATTGCATCCTGCCAGTTTTGCATCTCAGTTATAGCATTTTTTATTTTGGCCTGACTGGTTTTTAGTTCCTTTATCTCTGCTGTAAAGAATTCTCTAGTGTCTGCTATGGTTTTCTCAAGCCCAGCTAATACCCTTATGATTATTGTTTTAAATTCTGGTTCAGGCATCTTATATCAGTTTTGATTAAATTCCTGGCTGTTACCTCTTCTTCTTTCGTATGATGTGAATACCTCTGTCTTGTCATTTTGTCTAGGTCAGTGTGTGTGTGTGTGTGTGTGTGTGTGTGTGTGTGTGTGAGCACGCATGTGTGTGTGTGTGTGTGTGTGTGTGTGTGTGTGATTGTTAGGAAAGCCTGTTATATTCCTACTCCCAAGACTAATGGTTATATTAGGAAGAGGTCAAAAGAAACAACAACAACAAAAAAAGAGGTGTCTCTGTCTTAGGCTTCATGTTTCAGGAGATGTTTCAGAGTGTGCACTCTGCTATTGTGTTTTGGCTGCTCCTTCCCTCAGGTGAGTCCTCTACAGCATTTCTCCTTGCTTGCAGTAGGGGGTGTTTGGACTTTGTCCACTGTGTGGCAAGTTTTAAGTAGGTGTATTTATCTGCTTTGTTAAAGGAAGGTAGATTTAAAAAAGAAAAGAAAAGAAAAGAAAAAGATAAAAGGAAGCTAGATCCTATTTCCCCTAGAGCTGAAGATTTGCAACACTCTATAATCAGTACACTTGGTGCATTCAAGGGTTTTGTGCTAGTCTTCTGAGGAAGGGACCTGCCCCCATGATTCTCAGATGGACTTGCACTAGTGGAGGTGCACCTACAGGGCACAGGGAGGCTGAGCTTGGTGTAAGTGTCTCCAGCCTCCACTGAGTGGTGCTGTGTTGCTCACTGAAGTTGGTCAGTGCTGATGGGCAGGGGTAAAATGGTGTCACCACACTCTCTTGTCCCTGAAGTGGGGGTTTTGTGACTGGCACTCTTCAGGAAGCCCCCACAGAAGAGCAAACTATCACCCCTCTTGTGTCCCTAGCTCCTGTTCTTATCCCTGCCTTCACCCTGTCTGTGTCCAAGTTGTCTGTCTGCCAGGTGGCACTGAACTCCTGTATTTTATCTCAGACTCATGGCTGGGTTTCAAAACTCCAAGTTTTAAGGACCCACACTGTGCTGACCCATATTGATCTTCTCGGGGAGGGTCTCCCATGCTGTGTCTGGTACCAGTTTGTCCCGGAAATTAGTCAAACAACTGCACACCAGTTCATAGTTTATAGTAAAGTGCAGCAAAAAGCTGGCACCAAAGTTTGCTGCCCTCAGTCAGTGTCTCTGTTCCTATGCTAGAGAACAGGGCAGCTATGTTGATGCCACCAGTTCTTTTGTCCCCACAGATGTGCTCTAAGAAGGGGAACAGTTTCTCCCCATATGGCCAAGGGGATCCTCAGACCAAGCTGCCCACTCCCAGGTCTCTGCCCTCCTTCCCTACAGGAGCACTGTTAAACCCACCAGGCATGACCCTGGCGATGGCGTGGACTTCTAAAACATCAGACTTTACACTCCACTGCTTATAAAAACTTGCAGTAGTCAGCCCCTCTCCTTTTCTCAGTCAATGATTTTGGGGAAGAGTTTTTCTTGTCCATTCCCCTATGCATGCTTTCAGTCTCTCTCTTTCTCTCTTGCTCATCTCTCCATGATCAGGGCTCCCTCACCTCCACAGCACCTGCAGTTCTTTTCTCCCTCAAATCAACTCTCTGCAACTCCTACCTTCATTTGTGTGGCCATTTTTCTACATCTAGCTGTGCAGTTTGTTTTTTTCAGTACTCAGATCAATTTCTCTGGTGTTCAGAATGATTTGATATTTATCTAGCTGTGTTAGAGGGACAAGGCAAGCTTAGGATCTCCCTACTCCTCTGCCATCTTAACTCCTCTTGAATTTTGTAGTTATTATACCCACGAAGAGTTGTATATATTTGTTACTTATTTCTGTGTCCATACACATTATATAGGATTTTCTTTGTTTACCCAAACTGATAAATGTGGCTCTTGTCATTTTAATTTCCCTATATTGTTTCTTTCAGTAGTTGCTTAGGGTGTCCCTACTCCTCTACCATCTTAACTTCTCCTGGAAGTATTTTTATTTTGATATAGCTCCAATAGTTTATTTTGCTTTTATTTCCCCTGTCATATATTGAAAAAAAAATTATAGCCAAAGTCAGAAAACTTACTGCCTGTATTCTTTTTTAGGATTTTTATGATTTCATGTCTCAAATTTAGGTCTTTTATCCTTTTTTGAGTTTATTTTTGTGTATGGTGTAAGAAAGGGGTCCAGTTTTATTCTTTTGCATGTTGCCGAGCTGTTTTCTCAACACAATTTGTTGAAGAGATGTCTTTTCCTATTGGATATTCTTGTCCTTTAGTCAAAGATTAATTGACCATATAATAGTGGGTTTGTTTCTGGGATTTCTATCCTTTTCTACTGATCTATGTGTCTATTTTTGTGCCGCTACCATATTGTTTTGTTTACTACAGATTTGTAGTATAACTTGAAATCTGGAATTGTCCTACCTCCTTCTTTGTTTTTTGTTTGTTTGTTTGTTGTCTTTTTCAAGATTGCTTTGGCTATCTGGGGTCTTTTGTGATTCCATACAAATTTTAGGATTGTTGGTTCTAGATCTATGAAAACTGCTGTTGGTATTCTGATAGGGATTGGATTATATCTGTAGATTGTTTGGGGTAGTATGGACATTTTGACAATATTTGTTCTTCTGCTCCATGACCATAGAATATCTTTCCATTTGTTTGTGTCATCTTCAATTTCTTTCATAAAAGTTTTAAACTCTTCAGAGTGGAGGTCTATCGCCTCCTTGGTTAAGTTTATTTTTATGTATTTTATTATTTTTGGTGCAATTATAAATGGGATTGCTTTTTCTATTTTTCTTTCTGCTGCTCTGTTGTTGGCACATAGAAATGCAATGGATTCCTTTGCATTGATTTTGTATCTTACAACCTTCCTGAATTCATTTTTTTCAATTCTAGTAGGTTTTTGGTGGAGTCTATAGTTTTCTTTTTGTTTGTTTTATTTTTTTTGGTTTGTTGTTGTTGTTTCTATATTTTAAATTCTATTTTATCACGTTATGTTAGTCACCATAAAATATATCATTAGTTTTTGATGTAGTGATCCACGATTCATTGTTTTCGTATAACATCCAGTGCTCCATGCAGTATGTGCCCTCCTTAATACCCATCACTGGGCTAACCCATCCCCCCACCACCCTCCCCTCTAAAACCCTCAGTTTGTTTCTCAGAGTGCATAGTCTCTCATGGTCCTATATATAGTGTCATTTCATCTACAAATAGTGAAAATTTAACCTCTGCCTTACCAATTTGGATGCCTTTTATTTCTTTTTCTTGTCTGATAGCTATTACTAGGACTTCGAGTACTATTTTGAATACAAGTGCATCCCTTCACTTTCAATTTCCATATGTCTCTAAGTCTGAAATGAGTCATTTGTAGGCAGCGTATATATAGGTCTTGTTTTTTAAATCTATTTTGTCACCCTATGCCTTTTGATTGGAGTGTTTAGTCCATTTACATTCAAAGTAGTTATTCATAGGTATGTATTTGTTGTCATTTCGTTACTTGTTTTATGGTTCTTTTTGTAGTTCTTGTCTGTTCCTTTCTTCCCTTGCTCTCTTCTCTCACAATTAGCTGGTTTTCTTCAGTGATGTATATGGATTCCTTTCTCTTTATTTTAGCATATATTTTACTGTTTTTTTTTTAATTTGTGGTTACCATTAGGCTGGTATTTAACATCGTCTGCATATATTAAGTTGATGGTTGCTTAAGTTTGAGCCTACTCTTTATTCTTCTTCCTCATGATTTAGGTATATGGTGTCATATTTTATGTACCTTTATTTTGTGAGTTCCTTGACTGGTTTTATAGACACATTTACTTTTACCGCTTTTGTGCTTCCTACTTTTCTTACTCTTACTTATGGTCTTTCCTTTCCATTCAGTGTCCCCTTTAACATTTCTTTTGGGGCTGGTTTAATGGTTATGATGAATTCCTCTAATTTTGGGGGGGGCGGGTCTGAAAAACTCTTTATTTCTCCTTGTATTCTGAATGATAGCCTTGCTAGATAGAGTATTCTTGGCTGCATATTTTTTCCTTTAAGCACTTTGAATATATCATGTCACCCTCTTCTGGCCTGCAAACTTTCTGCTAAAAAGCCTGCTGATAGCCTTATGGGGTTTTCCTTTGTATGTAACTGTTTTTCTTTTCTCCTGCTCCTTTAAAAATTCTCTATTGCCACTTTTTGACATTTTAACTATTATGTGTCTTGTAGACTTCTTTAGGTTGATTTTGTTGGGGCATCTCTGTGCCTCCTGAATCTGGATTTTTGTTTCCTTCCCCAGATTAGGAAAATTTTCAGGTATTACTTGTTCAAATACATTTTCTGCCCCTTTTCTCTCTCTTCTCCATCTGGATTCCCTGTAATGTGGATGATATAATGCTTGATGTTGTCACTGAGTTCCCTAAAACTATTTTCATTTTGCATATTTTTTCTGTCATTTGGATATCTTGATTACTTTGGATATCTTGATTACTCTGTCCTCCAGTCACTGATTCATTCTTCTGCTTCCTCGAGTCTACTCTTTATTCCATCTAGTATATTTTTTAATTTCATTTACTGTGTTATTTATCACTGATTGTTTCTTTTTTTATCTGTTTGTTAAGGGTCTCACTGATGTCTTCCACTGTTTTCTCATGTCCAGTAAGTATCTTTATGATTATTAAATTCTCTGTTAGGCATATTACTTATCTCTGTTTTGCTTAGGTCTCTTGTGACTTTGTCTTGTTCTTTCATTTGGGATATATTCTTCTGACTCCTCATTTTATCTAAGTCTCTGTGTCTATTTCTGTGTTAGAAAAGTCAGCTATGTCTCTTTCTTTTGAAAGTAGTGGCTTTATGAAGAAGAAGTCCTATAGTCCTCTGTTGTGTAGTGTCCCCTGTTCACCAGAACCTGGCACTTCAGGAGTCTCCTATGTGTGTTGTGTGCACCCTGCTGTTGTGGTTAAACCACATTTTCCTTCAGTCTTATCATCTGCAATGGCTGTTTGCCTGTTCTGGGCAGTTTTTGTTCCCTGTGGTACTAGTGGGACAGTCTGGAGCTACTTTGGTCTTGAGTTGCATCAGACCAGGCATTTGTCAGACACACAGTAGCAACAAACTACAGGACACTTTCCCTGTGTTGTCCCCTGAGAAACTTTCACTGATGGGTGGGCCTGCAGTCAGACCAGCTGTGTGCCCTCAGCCCACTGCTGGATCCAGTCTGACTTGTGTGTGTTGTTGTCTTCCCCTCTCCCTAGGGCAGAATTCACTTTATAGTAGTGTTGGCCCCTATCTGGGCTGTGTGCACACTCCTAGGCTTGTGGCACCACTTTGGATGGGCTTTGGCCAAGAGCATATTGAAGGTGGTGGATCCCCTGTGTGGCCAGGGGTGGGATGCACAGTGTTAACAGGGTTTGCATTGATCTTCTGGGGGAGGGGATCTGCAGTGCCAGGACTGAGGCAGGTCTGGCTATAGGGAGCAGATTCACCAAAGCTTGGGGGAAGGTGCTGGGCATGCTGTTAACAAGTTAGGTAGTGAGTGTCAGTGCTGCACTGGTTCCTGTCAGTGGCCCTGTTTATGCTGGAGCCTGGGATAGAGAAATAGTACTTGCCAATTCCTTTGTTCCTGGAGGAGTCTCCCAAGGATGTCTGTCCCTCCAGGACATGCTCTGAGATTAGTGAACAACCCTCCCATATACCTCAGGCATTTTTCAAACTGCTGCTTCTATGCTGTATCTCCAGGGGCTATTTGTTGTGTTGTCTCTTTAAGGGAAGGTCTCAGTTACCTCTTGCCCTCCTAGGTCTCCCAGAGCTGATCCCACTGATTTTTTTTTTAATTCCAAGTTTTAAGTTCAGCTGGTTGTAAGAAGTCATGACATTTGGCCCTTCCGGTTTTCAAAGCCAAATATTATGGGGATTTTTCTTCCTTGTGTGAGCTCCCTGATGTGACAATCTCTTTCTCTCTCATCTCCATACCTGTGGGTGCTTCCCTCCCATGGACAGTCCCACTGGTCTTTTTAGCTCCCAACTGCATCTCCATCCTTCCTACCCTCTTTGATATGGTCTCTTTACATTTAGTTGTGGAGTTTGTTTTGCCAGTTTTCAGGTTATTTTCTGGGTTATTTACACTGATGTGAATGTTACCTAGTTTTATCCATGGAAGAGGTGAGCTTAGGGTCCTCCTACTCTGCCATCTTCCAGCCTATATCTTCCTCTTCCTCTTCAATGACCTTATAACTGGAACTTTGGCTTGCACACTGGGTCTATAGCCTACTGACCTACTCTGCACATTGGGCTTGACAGTCTCCACAATCATGTGAACCAATTCTTTATAATAAATCTCTTTATATTTATGTATATATATGCATACACACACACAAAGATATGCATAGGTTCTTTTTCTTTGGGGAACTCTGGTTAATACAGAATGGGAAAGGAGAGCTGATTTCAAGCTAGAAAAGACCATGTCTCTTCCCCCTAGTAGAATAGAAGCCCCCTTTTAGTCAGGGCCTGGGTCTGACTCCTCCCTGTATCCTGAGGGCTTAGCACAGGACCTGGAACAAAGGAAACACTCAAGCAATGCTTACCAAGTAGATGAAAATAAATTAATCAATCAATCCTAGGCTTAGTATTTAGCTTCAGATAGTTCTGCATTTGGGCAATGCCCCATTCCGCTCATAGCCTAAGGAGGTAGTAGAGCACGGAACTCTTCTCGAATCTCAAGGAAGTTCTATTGGCTATGATGTTTAGAGTGGCCTTGAAGCCACAGTTTGAGGAATAGTTCATCAAACAGTTCAACACTTTTGGTGGTTTAGATAGATTAATAAAAATAGTGGCTCTCAACCAAATTTGAAAGCTATTTTGTCACAGGCATCATAGTAAATGGAAACAACTTTCAGAAGTCATGTACTTTCACCCAGCCACCCCATCCCTCCCACCCCCGACCACTCCAGCAACCCTCAGTTTGTTTCCTGAGATTAAGAATTCCTCATATCAGTGAGATCATATGATACATGTCTTTCTCTGATTGACTTGTTTCACTCAGCATAATACACTCCAGTTGCATCCACGTCATTGCAAATGGCAAGATTTCATTCCTTTTGAGAATTGTGTAAGACTGTTGAATCACAGACCTGTGCCTCTGAAACAAATAATACATTATATGTTTAAAAAAGAAGTAGGAAGGAAGAAATGAAGGGGGGAAATCGATGGGAGAGATGAACCATGAGAGACTATGGATTCTGAGGAAAAACTGAGGGTTTTAGAGGGGAGGGGGTGGGGGGATGGGTTAGCCTGATGATGGGTATTAAAGAGGGCATGTACTGAATGGAGCACTGGGTGTTATATGCAAACAATGAATCATGGAACACTACATCAAAAACTAATGATGTAATGTATGGTGATTAACATAACATAATAAAATTTAAAAAAAAAGAAGTCATGTACTTTCTCTCTCTGCCTCAAGCAACACTGTACTCAGATCCCTGCAAAGCTTTTAAAGGGCAGCAGGAAAAATGACCTAACAATCTGCTTCAGTCATCTATTGCTGTGTCACTACTAATTTTAAGATATTCTTCCTAAATATAACAAGAGCAAATGTTCAGTGGATACATACCACATACCAGCTCCCTTGCTTAGATATTAATGTATATTAATTAATTTAACCCTCAGAACAGCCCTAAGCAGTTGGTACTATTATTATTCCTCTTTTATAGAAGAGGAAACTGAGACACAGAATGGTTAACTAACTTGTCCAAGGTCACATAGGTAATAAGTAGCAGCCCTAGCTTTCATATGCATGCTGTCTAGCTTCAGAGGCTCTACTCTTAATATGTTCTTGTTATGTACTAGTCACTTTTCTTAGACAGCAGGCCCAAATTTAACTATCATAATGCAGAAATACAGCCTCATCTTGGATCCCTAAGTGATATATATTTGTTTACTGGGGAGAATTGAAAGGGATTTGAGCAGTGCTATGCCAAGTCATATTGGAGCCCAAGGAAAAAGGAAAAATCAGTAATGTTGACCCTGCCTTTACTTAAAATTTTAATATTGTGTTCAATGTGGATTTTTGCGTTAATTTTAATTTTTTAAAATATTTTGTTAAAATATTATTATTCCTGGGGCTCCTGTGTGGCTCAGTCATTAAGCATCTGCCTTCGGCTCAGGTCATGGTCCCAGGGTCCTGGGATCGACCCCCACATCGGGTTCTCTGCTCAGCGGGAAGCCTGCTTCTCCCTCTCCCTCTACCACTCCCCCTGCTTGTGTTCCCTCTCTCGCTGTGTCTATCTCTGTCAAATAAATAAAATCTTTAAAAATAAATAAATAAATAAATAAATAAATAAAATATTATTTATCCTGATCAATGAGGCTTCTCTTTATACCTCCTTAAATTTTGTGTGCAGGGCAAGTGCTTCACTCACCTCACCCTAGTCCCAGCCCCGGGACTAAGTGGGGCAGAAGAAAAAGAATATCTCTAATTACTTTGCTTTGTCTAATGCTGCTGTTGTTATGGACCTCGAACACCCTTTGCCTGAGCAACCCAGACAATGATGGAGCCTGGCTTCATGAGGACAGCTATGAGGGACCCCTTTGGCCACCAGAACATGTTTTGGTAAGGCTTAAAGGACGTCTGAGGACACCCAATTCCACTTTCTTATGTGCAGAGGAAGAAACTGGGGCATAGGGATGGGAGAGAAAAGAGCCCTCAAGTAACCCAAGGCCAAGGCTAGTAGAGCCCAGGGTTCCTCACTCTTCATTTACTACTTTTTCTATGGATTGCCATCAGAAGATGTCTTTCAGTCCTATAGTATAGAGGGTATTATGCTAAGCAAAATATGTTAGTCAGAGAAAGACAAATACCATATGATTTCACTCATATATGGAATTTAAGAAAACAGATGAACATGGGGAAGAGAAGGAAAAGTAAAATAAGATGAAAACAGAGAAGGGGGAAAACCACAAGGGACTCTTAACTACAGGAAACAAACTGAGGGTTGCTGGAGGGGAGGTTGGTGAGGAGATGGGGTAATTGGGTGATGGGCATTAAGGAGGGCACTTGAAAAAATGAGCACTGAGTGTTGTATGCAACTGATGAATCACTGAACTCTACCTCTAAAGTAATAATACACTATATATTAATTAATTGAATTTAAATAAAAAAATAATAAATACTTGGTCTTTGTCCATGGCTCCTGGTGCAGGAGCTCCTAAAACCCTTGGAATCTTAAGAAGTGACACAAAAGTATCTTTTATATATTAATGAGATAACTTGTAAAGTTGAGAGTGGGGAGCTGGCAGTTAGGTAGCTTCAGTATAGGGGCTAGCTGCCAGGAAGAACAAACCATGAGATTAGAGTGTTGGAACTTTCAGCCCCAACTCCTGATTCTCTGGGAAGGGGGAAGGGGCTGAGATTGAGTTCAGTCACCAACGGCCAATCAATTAGCCCTACATGATGAAACTTCCATTAACCCCTCTAAACAATAAGGCTGACAGAGCTTTCAGGTTGGTGAACACCTCAAGGTTCAGGGAGGGTAGTGTGCCTAGAGAGGGCCTGGAAGCTCTACACCCCTCCCTCCATACCTTGCCCTTTACATATCTTCCATGTAGCTGTTCTTGAGTTGTATCCTTTACAAGAAACCAGTAATAGTAAGTAAATTTCCTGAGTTATGTGAGGTGTTCTAGTGAATTATTGAACCTTGGGTAGGTAGTGGGAACCCCCAAATTTATGGCAAAGTAGGACACAATTGTGTGTAACTCAGGGACCTGATAATTAAAACTGTTTCTAAAGTGAAAGCAGTTTTGTGGAACTGAGATCTTAAACCTGTGTAGTTTGTTGCTAATTCTGTGTAGTTAGTGTCACAATTGAATTGTAGGACACCCATTTTGTGTCAGAGAATCAAAGAATTGGTTGGTATCAGGAGGGAAAAGAAAAGACCCTTCAGGTCCTTATCCTAGCCAAGCTGTAGATGGAAACCCCTGTCTGACTCCAGAACCCAATTTATGAACCTTATGGCAAGTGGTTGGGTGAGGAAACCTTCTCTTTCAGGGAAGACTTTGGCTTCCAGGAGACTGAGGTTCATCTAGCTCTAAAGTTCAGAGTAAACTACAGCAAAGCTAGCAGCATAACAATTTCATGACATATACATCAACTCCTAAGTCTGAGTCCCTCACAATCTGAAATCCCTGTAATATACATGACCTCTCCTTCATAAGGCCATTATGTTCAGGAGCAGGCGATATAACTGGCTTTTCTAACACAGAGAGGAAGGCAGAGATGTAGACAAAATGCCAGGATAGAGGAATTTTTTTCCAAATGAAAGAACAAGATAAGGCCATGCCAGAGATCTAAGTGAAACAGACATAAGTAACATCCCTGATGGAGAACTTAAAGCAACAACCATAAGGATATTCACTGGACTTGAGAAAAAAAAGGATATCAGTGAGAACCTTACAACAGAAATAAAGAGCTAAAAAACACTCAAACAGAAATGAAGCATGCAATGAGATTAGAAATACACTTGATAAAATTAACAGCAGGCTGGAAAAGCAGAGGAATGAATTAGTGACCTAGAAGACAAAGTAATTGAAAGTAATGAAGCTGAACAAAAGAGAGAAAGAATTATGTAACAAGACAATACACTAGGGAACACAGTGACTCGAACAAAAGTAATAAAATTCATATTATAGGAGTCCAAGAAAAAGAAGAGAGAAAAAAGGAGGCAGAAAATTAATTTAAGGAAATAATAGCTAAAAACGTCCCTAATCTAGGAAGTAAAAAGACATCAAGATCCAGGATGCACAGAGAACTCCCATCAAAATCCACAAAAGCAGGCCAAAGCCAAAACATATTGTAATTAAGTTGGTAAAATATAGTGATGAAGAAAAAAATCTTAAAAGCAGCAAGACAAAAGGAGTCCTTACCTTACAAGGGAAAACCCATATGGTTAACTGGAGATTTCTCAAAAGAAACTTGGCAAGCCAGAAGGGAGTGATATGATACATTCAATGTGCTGAAAGGGAAAAATCTATAGCCAAGAATATCCTATCCAGTAAGGCTATCATTCAGAATGGAAGGAAAGATAAAGATTTTCCCAGACAAACAAATGGCTTTGAATGACCACTAAACCAGCCCTGCAAGAAATATTAAAGGAGATTCTAAGTGGAAAGCAGAAAATGCCAAAATTGAAAAGTCAAGAAAGGATCAGAGAAATTTTCCAGAAACAATGACAAAACAACTAATAAAATGGCAATAAATAAATATCTCTCAATAATTAATTTGAATGTAGGTGGACTAAATGTTCCAATCAAAAGACAAAGGGTGTCGGAATGGATTAAAAAACAAGACCCAACTATATGCTGCCTACAAAAGACTCATTTTAGACCTAAGGACAACTGCACATTGAAAGTGAAGGGATGGAGAAACATTTACCATGCAGATTGATGTCAAAAGAAAGCTGAAGTAGCAATACTTAATCAGACAAATTAGACTTAACAACAACAACAACAAAAGACTATAACAAGAGTCAAAGAAGGGCACTGTATAATCACAATGGGAACAATCCAACAGGAAGATATGACAATTGTAAATATTTACACACCCAACATGGGAACACCCAAATATATAAAACAATTAATAACTAGCATAAAGGAACTAGTTGATAATAATACAATAATAGTAGGGGACTTTAATGCTCACTTACATCAATGGACAGATCATCTAAACAGAAAATCAACAAGTAAGCAATGGCTTTGAATGACACACTGGAAAAGATAGACTTAACAGATATATTCAGAACATTCCATCATAAAAGAGCAGAATACACATATTTTCAAGTGCACATAGACATTCTGCTCAATACATCACATATTAGGTCACAAAATAGGCCTCAACAATTACAAAAAGATTGAAGTCATATCATGCACCTTTTCTGACCACAACACTAAGAAACTAGAAGTCAACTACAAGAAAAAATCTGGGAAGTCCAAAAATACATGATGTTAAACAACATGATACTAAACAATGAATGGGCCAATCAAGAAATCAAAGAAATACAAAACAATACATAGAAATAAATGAAAGTGAAAACATGATGGCCCAAAATGTTTGGGATGCAGCAAAAGTGGTCATAGGAGGGAAGTATATAGCAATACAAGCCTACCTCAAGAAACAAGAAAAATCTCAAACAACCTTGCCTTACACTCAAAGGAGCTAGAAAAAGAACAATAAACAAAGCCTAAAGCCAGCAGAAGAAGGTAAATAATAAAGATAAGACTGCAAAAAATGATATAGTAACTAAAAACAAAAACAAAAACCAGTAGAACTGATCAATGAAGCCAGGAGCTGATCCTTTGAAAAAAAAATTATTAAAACTGACAAACCTCTAGCCAAACTTATCAAAAAGAAAAGAGAAAGGACCCAAATAAATAAAATCACAAATAACAACCAACACTACAGAAATACAAACAACTCCAAAAGAATATTATGAAAACTATATGCCAACACATTGGATAAACTAGAAGAAATGGATAAATTCCTAGAAACATATAAATTACCAAAAGTGAAACAGGAAGAAATAGAAAACTTGAACAGAGAGATAACCAGCAAAGAAATTGAATCAGTAATCAAAAAATTTCAAACAAAGTCCAGGACTAGATGGTTTCACAGGCAAATTCTGCCAAACAATTAAAGAAGAGTTCAAATCTATTCTCAAACTATTAAAAAAATAGAGCAGGTGGGAAAACTTCCAAATTCATTTTATTAGGCCAACATTACCCTGGTACCAAAAGCAGATAAATACTCCACTAAAAAAGAAAAGTGCGGGGCAATATCTCTGATAAGCACGGGTGCAAAAATTCTCAGTAAAATATTAGCAAGCTGAATTCAACAATACATTGCAAAATTCATGCACCATGATCAAATGGGATTTATTATTTGGTTGCAAGAGTGGTTCAATATTTGCAAATCAATCAGTGTGATACACCATAGTAATAGAAGAAAGGATAAGAACCATATGATCATTTCAACAGATGCAGAAAAAGCATTTGACGAAGTATGACATCCATTCATGACAAAATCCCTCAACAAAGTACAGTAAGAGGAAAATACCTCAACATAATAAAGGCCATATATGAAAAAAACAGCTAATATCATCCTCAGTCAGGAAGAACTGAGGGCTTTTCCTCTGGTCAGGAACAAGGCAGGGATGTCCACTCTCACCACTGTTATTCAACATAATACTGGAAGTCCTAGTCACAGCAATCAGACAACAAAAAGAAATAAAAAAGCATTCAGATTGGCAAGGAAGAAGTCATACTTTCACTATTTGCAGATGGCATGATACTCTATATAGACAACATGAAAAACTCCACCAAAAAGCTGCTAGAGGTGATAAATGAATTCAGTAACATTACATGATACAAAATCAATGTACATAAATCTGTTGCATTTGTATACACCAATAATGAAGCAACAGAAAGAGAAATCAAGGAATTAATCCCATTTAAAATTACACCAAAAACCATAAGATACTTAGGAATAAACTTAACCAAAGATGTAAAAGATGTGTACTCTGACAGCTATAATACACTGATGAAAGAAATTAAAGACGACAAAAAGAAATGGAAAGATATTCCATGTTCATGGACTGGAAGAAAAAATACTGTTAAAATGTGTCTACTACCCAAAGCGATCTACACATTTAATGTAATCCCTACCAAAATACCACCAGCATTTTTCACAGAGCTAGAACAAACAATCCTAAAATGTGTTTAGAACCACAAAAGTCCCCTAATAGCCAAAGCAACCTTGAGAAAAAAATGCAAAGCTGGAGGCATCACAATTCCAGACTTCAAGTTATATTATGAAGCTGTAGTGAGCAAGACAGTATGGTACTGGCAGAAAAACAGACACATAGATCAATGGAACAGAATGGAAAACCCAGAAACGAACCCATAACTATATGGTCAATTAATTTTCATAAAAGCAGGAAAAAATATCCAGCAGGAAAAAGACAGTCTCTTCAACAAATGGTGTTGGGAAAACTGGACAGCAACATGCAGAAGAATGAAACTGGACCACTTTCTTACACCATACACAAAAATAAATTTAATATGGATAAAATACCTAAATGTGAGAGAGGAAGCCATCAAAATCCTAGAAGGGAACACAGGCAGTGACTTCTTTGACATTGGCCACAGCACATCCTTCTAGATATGTCTCCTGTGGCAAGGAAACAAAATCAAAAGTAAACTATTGGCATTACATCAAAATAAAAAGCTTCTACACAGTGAAGGAAACAATCAACAAAACTAAAAGGCAACCTACTGAATGGGAGAAGATATTTCCAAATGATATATCTGATAAAGGATTAGTATCCAAAATATATAAAGAACTTATAAAACTCAACACCCCAAAAATGAATAATCTAATTAAAAATGTGCAGAAGACACAAATGGACATTTTTCCAAAGAAGACATACAGATGGCTAACAGACACATGAAAATATGCTCAACATCACTGATCATCACGGAAATGCAAATCAAAACTACAACAAGATAGCATCTCAAGCTTGTCAGAATGGCTAAAATCAACAACAGAAGAAACAACAGGTGTTGGCAATGATTGGAGAAAGGTGAAGCTTCTTGCTCAGTTGGTGGGAATGCAAACTGGTGCAGCCTTTCTGGAAAATAATACGGAGGTTCTTCAAAAAGTTTAAAATAGAACTACCCTACAATCCAGCAATTCCACCACTAGGTATTTTACCCAAAGAATACAGAAATACTAATTCAAAGGTATACATGCATCATGATGTTCGTAGCAGCATTATTACCTTAGCCAAGTTATGGAAAGAGCCCAAGTATCCATTGACTCATGAATGGATAAATAAGTGCTTGTATATGTATACAATGGAATATTACTTGGCCATAAAATAGCATGAAATATTGCCATTTGTAAGGACTTGGATGGAGCTAGAGTATTATGCTATGTGAAATAAGTCAGTCAAAGACAAATACCACATGATTTCACTCATATGTGGAATTTAAGATACCAAACAAATGAGGAAAAGGAAGAGAGAGAAAGGCCAACAAGAAACAGACTCTTGAATATAGAGAACAAACATGGTTACCACAGTAGAAGTTCATGGGGGGATGGGTTATATAGATGATGGGGGATTAAGGAGTGCTTTTGTTGTGAAGAGCACTGGGTATTGTGTGGAAGTGCTGAATCACTACATTGTACACCTCAAACTAATATTACACAGTATGTTAACTAACTGAAATTTAAATAAAAACTGAAAAAAAAAGAACACCTCTTCTGGGATTCAGAATCTGTTCTGTTTCCTTGTTTTCATCAAACAGATTTAAGCAGTTCTTCTATAGACCTAGGTTCAAGTCTTTTTCTCAGGATGTATCACATTGCTCTGATTCCCCATTGGCGTGTTTTTTTGTTTTGTTTTGTTTTGTTTTGTTTGTGTTTTTGTTTTTTTCTGCCCTGATTAGACTGTGAACTTCTTGCTAGCACAGATTTCTTTTTCAAACATGTATCTCAGCACCCAGCTCAGTTTCTGGAACACAGTCTCTGTTTTCTAAGTGAATAAATAAATGAATAAACAAACTTACTAGATGGCTTAGAGAAAATCATTTCACTTCCTGTAAGTTTGGAAGATTTAGAACAAGGATCATTACTGTCCTCACAACTTTTTTTTAAATTTTTTTATTGTTATGTTAATCCCTCACAACTTTTTGAAGACAAACTAGTTATTGCCACAGTCTTTTCTTTAAATTTTTAAATTTTTTTATTTTTTATTATGTTCAATTAGCCAACATATAGTACATCATTAGTTTTTGATGTAGTGTTCAACGATTCATTAGTTGCATATAACACCCAGTGCTTATCACAACATGTGCCCTCCTTAATACCCATCACCTTGTTACCCCATCCCCCCACCCCCCTCCCTTCTGTAATCCTCAGTTTGCTTCCTGGAGTCCAGAGTCTCTCATGGATTGTCTCCCTCTCAGATTTCTGCCCATTCAGTTTCAACATTCTGGTAAAATTATAGAGATAGAAGATTAGTGGTTGTCAGGAGGGTGGAGAGACAGGGCTTCTATAAATAGACATGGGGGAACTTTTTAGGGTGATGAATATGTTCTATATCATGATTGTTTTGGTTGTTACATAACTATACATATTTGCTAAAGCACAACAAATTGTAGACTTAAACTTGGTGAGTTTTATTATATGCAAATCATATAGTTATAAAGCTGACCAAAAATGGTCTGTATTCTCAGGAACAGAAGAGCTTTAAAATCCAGGGCCATGAAGGTAATGCAGGTGGTTGTAGTAAAAAGAACACAGACCTGATAATCAAGACATCCAAGTTCCAATTCTGGTTTTGTCAGTAGCTAGCTAGATGACCTTAAACAAGTTTTTTAACGTCTCTAAGATATTCTCTGCTGTTAAATAAGGAAGCAATACCTGCCTTGGCCTTCCAGAGTACAAGTCTCCAATGAGATAATGTATATGGCTGTATTTTAAAAAGTTCAAAAATTATATTATTGTGATCAGAATCTCTACTCTGTACAGGAAAAATTAACCACATCCAGAGATGACTGCCTAGAATCCAAAGTCGAGGGAAATAGAATAGATCCTGAAACTCAAAGCTCACCCTCACCAACTCCTCTAACAGAGTCCATCAGCTGATTAGTAATTTTCCTTTGGAAATTTTTTTCTCAGCCTAGACTTGGGAAAAAGAGACTGTCTACTTTTAACTTCTTGGAGAAAGTTTGGCTGGCTTTTTGACAGGTGACACATGAAGGTTGCAGAAGAGAAAAGAAAACACACTGACTGGGAGCCAACAACATTGTTCCTTCAGAAAAATGGGGGCCTGGGCGTTGGTCTTACCTCCAGTGAATCCCCATCAGAGCTTCCTAACTTGCCACCATCACTGCACATTTTTTTCTGTCTGAGACTATCAGCTGATTCTGTCTTCCAAGGTCAAGGCGAACCAAGCTGGGGCTATAGAGAAGACACCAGATGGAGGGGGTGGTAGAGGCAGAATATGGCTAAATCTATTTTCTTTAAGACCCACTACAGATACCTTACAGTCTTCCCCAAGTTGAAATATGGAATGGGGATCAGGTCAACTCTCAAACTACAAACAAACAAAACAAAGTAACTCAACTTCATAACACATCTCCCTGGCCAAGAGTTTCTAAGTGGTAACTGTCATGAAACAAGCTTGAAATGCTATGACTACAAACCCATTTCTGAGTGGCAGCATTCAAGAGGGTGGGTTTTAGTTGTGAAAGATAAGCTACTAGGCCAGATATCTCTGGGGGTTACATTCTCAGCTTTCATTGATCACCAAAGTTTTGCCATAGAACTATACCCTTATATGTCCAAACACACTTGCTCCCAGTTAGACAGTCTCATGAAGATACAAAGACACACTGGAAGGCAGGTATTTGTACACACCCTCAAGCAAAAATATGCAAATGGACAAGCTCATTAGATTCAAACATATGCCAAAAAGCACCAGATGTTAAAACACCCGAAGATATACCCAGACAAAAGAGTGTGTGTGTGTGTGTGTGTGTGTGTGTGTGTGTGTGTGTGTGTGTATACAAACACAGGCACACACAAGCAGAGAGTTAAGTTAAAAAAAACACACATTGTAGTCATGGTCATGATGCTCAGGGACACATGTAATGCATCAAAGAAGTAGTTTAACAGGCATGTAGATGAACAAACATGCATATATAGGTATGCAGACAGGAATCCACATGCTCAGAGATATAGTAAGAAAGCTACACTTACAAAGGTTCGCATAATTCCATACAAATTTTAGGATTATTTGTTCCAGTTCTGTGAAAAATGTTGATGGCCAAACTATGGAAAGAGCCCAGATGTCCATCAACAGATGAATGGATAAAGAAGACGTTATATATATATATATATATATATATATATATATATATATATATATATTACAACTGTTTGGTCCAACAGTTGTAATATGTCTAGGGAAAGGAAAGAGGTCTTACTTCATTAACTTGCTTGTTTCCTGGTCCCTGGGGCTTCTAGTATCCACCAATGTTCCTGCAGGCTTCTAGTGTCTTGGAGCCCTGGTCCAAGTTACCTATGGTGAGAGAATACCCTTTAGGTTGAGTCCAGACTTCAGCTCCTTTTAGAGAGGCCTGACTGCTGGTGACCCCGGTCCACATTTCAGAACCACGGTTGGAGAATGGGAGGGAAGGTTATGTTCATATGAGGCCAGTGACAGGGAAAAACTGGGCTGAAATTAGTCAAGAAAAAAATCCAAAGCCAGTATCTGAAGTACCTTGGACTTTCTTACATTGCTCAGGGAATATCTTGGGAAAGGAGGAACCTCAGGCTTTTGTCTGGAATTACAAAGTAAGAATTCCAGGTCTGCACAATTCTTTAGTACTTGAAGTCTTATGTGGTATGGAGAGCTTGGTTAATTAAAACATACAAATATTGTCAAAACCTTGTTTCCACCATTAGCTCTAATTTCTTGCCTCCCCCAACACTTACAAAGAGTGACATAAACAGTTGTAAATTTTCATACATTTCTGTAACCCACCTGCTAAGAGGAAATGTGAGCAGTAGATGTGTCAAAAAAAAAAAAAACAGGAAGTAAAAGCAGAAACCAAGTACATATCTAATCAGACCCAATTAGGAAGTGAAATCTGAGAACAGAAATCTGTGGAATCTCAGAACAGCCAAACAACACTGTCCCCATTTCCAAGATGATAATGAGGCTCACAGAAGGAGAATGATTAAAATCGACCACACACAATTACATACAGAAACTCAACAACAGGACACAGGTTTTCTGACACCCAGTTCAGATATCAAACATGGCTAAATGATACCATCACTTCAGAAATACTCAAATAATGGGTAAAGCTATATTAGTGTCTTCTTACCTGCTCAGAAGACAGTGTCTTGCCTAAGATTGCTTCCATCTACTCCATAGACATTCATTCAAGTGGCGTTAGGTTTGTCTAGCTGTACCCTTTAGATTAACATCAACCCAGAGCTACCCCCTACTGGGAGGGATGGGACCCCAGTAGGAAATGATCTGAATGTCACTGCCAAAATAGGCCTCTGAGACAGCCTATCTTCAAGTGGTTTGAACAGAGCTTGGCAATATGCAGAGTGATGTGCATGTGGGTATGCCTGCTGTGGGGCTGCTTATGGGATTCTGATCCTTTCAAGTAGAAGAACCCCTCAACTTAATTTGGAAAATAAATCTTGAATTCTAATATTGGCATCAACAGATATTTATGGACTATCAACTATTTAAGGGACTTGGATAGGTATAAGACATTTTCCTATCTCTAACTTGTTTATTGTTATTGCCATTATCATTTCCACTTAGTAGTATAGCAATGCAGAGCTGATAAAGTACTTTTACGTTTTTTAGCCCTTTTGAGCCTTAAAGTATTCCCATTACTACCCTAATATTGCAGATAAGAAAACTGAGTCTCAAAGTGGTAAAATGACTTATTCCAGGTCACACAGCTAGTAAATGACAGAACCAAGATTCAAATCCAGGTATGTTTGACTTCAAAACTTTTGCCCTTTCCAGCACACCAGGCTATCAGAAGGCAAACTTCACTGCCTTTCTGATTCTGCTCAAGAAATATTTGTTGAGTGAGTGAGTAAATAATGAGAGGAAATAGTTCATGTACTAGGGCATATTCAGGTTGAACCCCACGGTAGTGTATATGTGTGTGTTTGGGTAAGTCCTTGGGCACATAGAATTGGTAAAAGGTAGTGGCAAGAAGGAATCTCCCATGACTGAACTCCCCTGCATTCCAGGAACAGTGGCAGGGACATTCATAGGCTCTATTTCAT
Organism: Callorhinus ursinus; assembly: GCF_003265705.2. NCBI lineage: Eukaryota > Metazoa > Chordata > Mammalia > Carnivora > Otariidae > Callorhinus > Callorhinus ursinus. The sequence continues at coordinate 450,498 of NW_027397128.1, forward strand.
TCAATACTCACAATGATCCCATGAGTCAAATGTTATCCAGCATCTCATTCTTCAGGTGGGCAAATAGGTTCAGAGAGGTTATACAACTTGCCCAAGGTGGCAGAATAGGAATTTGAACCTGGGTCTATCCAACTCCAAAGTTGATCTTGTTTCCACTATACTGGTTTGTCATGGGAACCTTCAGATTAGAAGCTGAGAGGGAGGGACTGGTAGATGTATATGTGGAGGAAGATAGAAGGACAGAGCCTGAGCACTAGAAAACAAACTGAATCTTTCAGACTCTAAGCAAGATAGAGGTAAAAAAGTACTAAACATAATAGGTATGGGATCTTTGGATCCCATTGCCAGCAGGGTCAGGGATATAACAGGAGATAAATGAAAACTGGCTTCTGAAATGGGAACCTGATGTCATCCTCCTTCCTAGTAATATCTTCAGCCCAAGTGTCCGTTTGGGATCTTGAGAAGCAGAGCCACAACGTGGGAGCCACTTATATCTCAGAGGTGAAAGTGGCAGCTAAGGTGATGGCAGACCTGTGCCAATCTCAGGGGTACATTTTCCCACCCATGGGGTTATTTATAAATAACCCCAGAGCATTCCACAAGGTAAGTGTTAACCTTAGCTTTCCAGGCCCTTCCCCAAGGGGCTGTCATCTGTTCCTGATAATCAGGGGGTTAGTGGGGAGGTGCACTTTGATACACTGTTAGTGAAGTGGTTAACAGCTGCTAAAAAAGCCTCTGAATTTCCAGGGGTTGAGATCACTTCCTAAGATCACTTCCTAAGAGGGAGGGAGGAGAGGAAGAGCTGTGACCAGATAACCTGCATTACACTTCCTGGCCTGACCTCCCAGGGAGGTGCCTTATTCCCAAGGCAGAGGACTTACAAAATATGGCAAGCATCTACTGCTGCTTTGATGACTTGGTTTGTGCCCACCACCCAGCCTTCCTGGGAGGAAGGTGGTGGTTGGCAATTCCAGTACAGGTGAGCTTAAATGGAACAAAGGCTTGTCATTCCAGCATTAAAACGGGGAAGCCTCTAGGTTTTGAGTGGGTGAAATGAAACTGCCTTGAACCTTGACGGGCCTTCCATGGTCAGTGGTCAGTGAAGGAGAGGAAAGACCTGGGATCCACAGAGAGTAAGTCTAGGTAAGATGCAAGAGAGGCAGGGCTAGGATGACCCCATGGGGGATGGGGACTACAGGACTGGTTCCTTTGAGGCCAAGAGTATGTATATAAGAGCGCTGAGAAAAGGGTGGAGGGAGTAACGAGCTTATGAGACCTGGAAAGCGTTAGGTTGAGAGGCACTTGGAAAAACAGGTTTTAGGAAGATGGTATACTTGAGTGCTTTGAGTTAAAGGGCCCCCCAAATGAGGAAATTTGCATTTTAATAGAAGAGCATGGAGAGAGAAAAGTCTATACCAAGGCATTGCTGATGGTGGATTTTCAGGTACCAATGAGGAAGAGTTCTGGGTGATGGGGGCAGGGCAGTGAGGAAGAAGGAGGGTAAATGTCAATACAGCCCATCTATGCATAAGGACTGCTTGTCCTGTCCTGCCACAAAAACCAGGACATAAAAGGCACACCTGTGCAAAGTTTCCTGGACCTCCTCCAGCTCACTTGATCCAGCTCCATGGGGATGCTCTGTGAGATGGACAGAAAGTGGCATTTCTCCAGGAAGATTTTGAGGGGTGGAGTCCTTGGTGATGGTTCAGCTGGGGGAAGGAAAGTTTGCAAGAAAACCAATTAGGTTTAGTTAATGGAGGTGGAAAGTGGCTTGGCTTAAATAGCAGAGCTTCCGAATTTGAAATATCATCTGGTCCATTTCCCAAATCCAGGCAGGATTACCAGGTGTTAACAAATGCAAGCAAAAAGCCAACTACCAAAAGCCTAAAAGACAACAAGCAGTGGAGAAAATGAAATTCAGACAACTGATTTAAAGAAAGGGTAGCAATACTTACATGGGACAAACGACTTTTTGTCCTTGTATTGTTTTTATCCTGCTTTGGTATCAGGGTAGTACTGGCCTAATTGAATGATTTTTAATGTGTTCCCTCTATTCCATTATTTGTAAGCTTTTGATAAAGATTATCGTTAATTTTTTTAAAAATGTTTGGGAGATTTCACCAAGGAAACTATGTGGTCTTGGGCTTTTCTGTGCTGGGAGATTTTTGATTCCAAATTTAACGTTCATTCTTGTTATTGGTCTAAGAAATTTCCTATTTCTTGAATTCAAGATTCATGATTCAATCTTGGTAACTCGTGTGTTTTTAGGAACAATTGAATTGTTCCTAAATTATCTGTTTTTTTCCCCTAAGTTATCTGGTTAGTCAGTATATAGTAATGTTATCACACTATATATTTCTGTGGTGATCTGCTGTATTGTTTTCTATTTCTCATTTTGCTTTTGAGTCTTCTCTTTTTTTTATTAGTTAATGTAGTTAAAGCATTACCGATTTTGTTCATCTTCTTTTGGAAAAACTGTTCATTACTTTCAATGTTATGCTATTTATTCTGTTCTCTATTTCTGATTCTTCTTTGTTCTTTCCTTCCTCTACTAAATTCCGGCTAAGTTACTTTTTCTAGTTCCCTGTGGTATAATGTTAAGTTGTTTTTTTGAAGATTTTTTCTTAATATGAGCACTTATAACATAAATTTCACTCTAACATCTGCTTTTGCTGCATTGCATAGGTCTTGGAACATTGTGCTTTCTTTTTCTTTTGTTTTGAGACATATTTTGATTTGACATTTGATTTGTTATTTGGCTGATTGCTTGTGCAATGGTGTGTTAATATTTACATATTAATTATTTAATATTTTCATTGCAGATTTTCCAGCTTTGTTTTATTGTTGAACTTGAGTAAAATAGGTGAAGGGGATTAAGAGTACACTTATCATGATGAGCACTGAGTAATAATGTATAGAATTGTTGAATCACTATATTGTATACCTGAAACTAATATAACACTGTATGTTAACTATACTGGAATTGAAATAAAAAAAACTTAATAGAATAGTGCTTTAAATGCAGTAATTCTTAGTTTCATGCAAAAGAAAACCTTTTTTATGTACTTTCTTTTTTTCTTTTTTATGATTTAAAGAGTGTTTTAAAAATAAATTTTCAATGTTTAAAGTATTATTTGAAATTCACATTAGGTATTATTACAAATGTTTCTATGGCATTTTCAGCCTTCAGGACAATAAAACACTACTCTTACTCTAAGTATTTAAGAAACTATAGATAGAAAGTGGCTAGGAGAGTGGAAGTTGAAAATTCTCATCAGAGGAAAAAATTAAAACAGTTTGCAACTATGTATGATGATAGATATATGTATGGTGATACATGTTAACTGGACTGTTGATTGGTGATCATTTCACAGTATATACAAATATCAAACTATTATATTGTATTCCTGAAACTAATATAATGTCATGTCAATCGTATCTCAATAAAAAGATAAAATTAATTTAAAAAAACATTTTGTTTCTCATTACTTGGACATTTTTTTTATTTGGTTTGTATTGGGATGGGGGAGTAAGGATTCTGCATTTGTTATAGGCTTTAACCTTTATTCAGTGTGAGACCTGGGGCAAATGATTCCATCTCTCTGAGTCTCAGTTCCCTCATCTGCATAAAAGGAATAGTAGTAATACTTACCTTGCAGAGTTGCCAGGATGAGAAAATGAGATAATGCACATATATTAAAACATATAATAAAGTACTTTAAAATGTGTATGTGTATGTGTGAAAGAGAGAGAACGAGAGAAAGAGAGAGAGATTCAGAGAGACAGAAAAAAAAAACTTTCTTGCCAGAAAGACATCGTAGCTAAATACAATTCTTCTCCTTTGTTAGCAACATAGCCAGCTGTTTTCATCCAAGTTCTTCTTTCTTTTCCAAAATCCTGACCTCCAAATGGAAAAAGGGTAAAGAAACTATCATCTGTGAAATATCTATGGAATACATAGTATGTATCAGATACCTTGCTGAGTGTATTTATGCATGCTATCTCATTCAGTCTTCACAGCTACTCCATAAGAGATAGTAGCACATTTTATAGTAAGGAAACCAAGGCTCAAAAAGGATGAGTTGTCCAAGGGTCACATAACTAGTAAACGGTAGGTCTATCTGACCACAGACCTGCCACTCTGACTTTCTAGACAAGATAAAGGTATTTCTTGGACACCTACATCCTTCAAGTTCCTCCTCAATACTCTTAAGTCACTATGAACACAGTACAGGTTTCTTCCATATGTATCATTCACCTTTGAGATGATTGGATATGGGGAGCAGCTTAGAGTTTGGATGACTCAAGGGAAGGGTCTCAGCCCAATTGCTAACCCAATTTTCAAAGGCAGAGACCAGCTACCAAAGTTGATTCATCCTTATGCACAGTTAAAGTGGGTACTTTCTGGGTAGTACTGAAAATAGAGTCGTGGAAGGTACAGGAGACTGTACTGAATCTGTACGAATCCTAAGACACATACGCAAGGTTGCTTTTTACCATTCCCCTAATCCTAACTTATTTACTTTGTTTTATAGACCCATAAACTGTTAGAGCTGAAAGCCCTCTTTTAGGTCATACAATGTAACCCCCTCATTGAACAGGTGGGAAAAAAACAAAAATAAAAACCAAAAAACAAAAACCTGAGGTCCAGTAATGGAAGGCACTGGAACATTGAATTATTTTGATTCTGGATAGAAGAAGGGGGAGCTACCTACAGAACATGCAATCAAGCTCTGTGGTAAGATTTTCAGGATACCTGCTCCCAAATCCTCTTTCTTTTATATGACTTGATCATCTCCACCTCACTGGTCACAAAGGTTGAAAGTCCACCAATTTCAGCATCATTGTGGGGGTAGGGGTTTACACTTCTCTGTGAGGATGAAAACAGGTCTCCATATGAATTAGCCTAATCAGATTGCTTTCTAGACTGTATATGGAGCCAGAGATCTGGTTTAAGGGACAGAAGGTATATTAGTTTCCTAAAGTTGCAGTAACAAATTACCACAACCTCAGTGGTTTAAAACAACCAGAATTTATTTTCTCACAGTTCTGAGGACCAGGAGTCTGAAATCAAAGTGTCAGCAGGGCCATGCTTTTTCTGAAGTCTCTAGGGGAAGATATTGTTTTGCCTCCCAGCTCTTGGTGACTCCCAGCAATCTCTGGCATTCCTCAGCTTGCAGCTGTGTCACTCCCATCTCTGTCTTCATCATCACATGAGGGCCTTCTTCTCTGTGTCTGTCTTTGTTTGTGTGTCCAAATTCTCCTCTTATAAAGACATCAGTCATTGGATTCCGTATGACTTCATATTTACTTGATTATATCTGCAAAGATCTTATTTCCAAATAAGGTCACATTCACAGCTACTGAGGATTAAGGACTTGAAGTTATATTTGGAGAGACACATTTCTACCCAATACAGGACAAAGCCTTTTAGAAATTGCAACTTGGGAGGGACCAGAAATAAGCAGCTTGAAGCTTAGAGACAGGGGTAATGGCCCCCACAGCTGGAAGAGGGTAAGAAAAGAAAGGTGGAAGGCAGCCATTCATACTTTTGCTAAAGCCCATTTTGAATTAAGGTTACAATCTCTGTGGCCCCTAATGTCTTTAAAGGATATTTACTAACTGCTTGCCCCAACTGAAACTCCTATAGCATCAACTTCATAATTTTGGGTGTCCAGAAATATCTTGATATGATACCCATTTTGGACTTTCTTCTTCTTTGTTAAATGCCCCTGACAGTCTGGATAGCAAAACCTACAACAGGGAGGGAGCCTTGCTCACTCAGGAAGTATCCTGCCCAGCCCTCCCTGTTTCTCCACCAGGAAAAACAAGCTGAACCCATAGCAAATAGAGGAGTCAATGGCTGGGGAGGGTGAGCAGAGGAGAGAGGCCAGAATAGTTGGCAAATTCGTCAGCAAAGCCTGACTCTAGTTTCCTTCACAGTCCATAGTTTGTGCCACCAGTTTTGAAATATATAGTAGCTAAGAGAAAGGGGAAATTGGGGTCAATAATTCCCAAGAAACTCCAGAATGCAGTGAGAGGCAGTATAGATCCAGCACTGACATAAAGGTCAGGATCCCTATGTCTTGATCCCACATCTACCACTTCGCATCTCTAGACAAGGATTGGTCTCTTCAGTTGTGAGACAGGGACAATAGCCACTGCCCTAGCTGCTTCTGAGTATGGTTATGAGTACCATTTGTAGGCAGAAGCATAATAAATTAGAGTGGTGGTAAGATCAATAAAGCAGGGACACTGAGGGGATCAAATAAGATAATAGAAGTAAAAACACATAGTAGGTATTCAGTATATCTATGTTTTCTTTCTTTCCCAGGAAGGAAAGAGAGGAGACTTCTTATTTCCAGTTGACAAATTAAGGAAACCCAAGAATCAAAGTGGTTAAATGATTTATCAAAAGTCACATATATCAAAAACTAATGATGTCCTATAACTTGGTTAATTGATTTTAAATTAGAAAAAGTCACATATCCAATAAAGTAAAAGAGCCAGGACTTTGAAACTAGGCATTTTGACCTCAACTTTAATGTCTTGTTCCTCATATAGCATGAGTCAAATTCCTCATATCATATGGAAATAATGATAATAATAAAGACAATTACAATTAGAATAGTTTTACAAGTCATTTTATATATAAGAAAGCAATCTGCAAAGTATAAAGTCCTATACAAATCTCAAGAATGCTTATTCTTCTTCTTCCTCCCTCAACTTGTATTCTACTAATTCTCACTAAGGTGTTAGCTAATAACAGACTTGAGGTACAGTCCCCCTCTGTGGCATTTGCCTTTAATAACCAATGCAAATAGCTAACAGTATTTCACAATGATTCTTGGCCACACACTGTTACAAGTACTTATATGAACAATCCTATAAGGTAGGCATAGGTTCATAGGGTGGTGAAATGAGCTCATACATGTAAAAGGCTGAGAACTGTGCCTGGGCACATAATGAGCACTGTGTAAATGTTAGGTACAATCATTAGTATGACTCTCCTCATTTTCCCAATTCAAGGGATGAAGCACAGAGAAGTTACAGTCCCCATGGACGCTTGAAAAACTCCCCAAACAAAGAGCTCTGAAGAGACCCCACCCTGCCTACTGACATCATCTTCTTGAAGCTGCACCATCTCCTGGGCTTGACCACAGCCAAATCTGGGCCAAAACAGCTATAGTTTCAGGAGCCACTTAGCTCTGGAGGGTTGGATAAATAGACCTCAAAAATAAAACAGCCTGGATGAAGTCAGTCAAAGTCCAGTTTCCCAGGAAATACAAAAGGATCTAAGCCATTTTGTTAGTCAGGTTTTTCACTTTCATTTTCTTATAATGATCCATTGCAATCATGTAGGCTTTCCTAGTTAACAATGCATTGTTTTTATATTCATTACCTCAACTTAGCTTCATAGTAGACCTGCAAGGTGCCTGAGAGTAGACTGAGGATTTCCAGCTAGCAGAGAAGAATGCTAAAACCAAGAAAGAGAAGGGGGTTTGTCAGGATTTGTGGCAGAGCCAGCACTAGAACTCTCAGATCCTCTTGCCTTCCAGTTTCTGTGTGTTGGGAAATCCTTTCCCTTCTTTGGTCCTCAGTATAAAATGAAGTGATTGAACCAGATGGTCAACGGTAGCCCTGACCTACATCAGTGCCCCTGACATTCAGTTTTTTCACTCCATTTTGCTTTTTCCTTGGACTCCAGTCCCTGTCTGCACAGGTGTTTATAACACTCCAAGGAAAGATAGCATCTCTCAGCAACCAGCAGAGGGCACCAGAAACCTGCCAAGGAAAGATATTCTTACGCCACTGGGCAGCAAGGATCGCCCATTGGACTCAGAGAAACAATTAAAGGCTTAGCTGGGAGGAAATAACTAGAGATAGGCAGGAAAGATCCTCAGGAATTATCTGGTGCAAATTCTCTGGTTCAGATGGAGAAACTGAGGCCCAGTGAGGGGAAGAATCTGTCTCAAGGTCATGAAGCAAATCAGGGGTAGAAATGAGACTAGAAGCCAGTTTCCTGAACTTAGACACTGCTCCTTCAATTGCATTAACCAACTGCTGCTATAGTACTGTCTTGAATTATTTCTCTGGCTGCACATTGTTCACCTAGTAATTTACCAAATCTCAATAATGACAACAGCCACCACTCTGTGGATGCCTACAACATATCACAAACGGTGCTAGGCTAGGCACCTTACATACTCTGGCTCGTTTGAATCCCCACAGCAGCCCTCTTAGGTATGGAGTGCTTTGTCCCATTTCACTGAGAATGCAAGTCACACTCAAGTCTTTGTGACTCTAAAGCCTGTACTTTTAAAGAACCAACAAGGCTTCTCTGCACCTAGTCCACACATCTGTGACCCTTTTCCTAGTGACTAGTAACTTTGACATACAGTACCAAATAATAACTATCAGCCAATGGAGTCATTAGGTATGTTTGTTTGTTTACTTGCTTGATTGGTCTTTAAAACCACTGCAATTAAATTTACTTCCAATAATATTATTCTAATTTTTTGTCCTTAAGGCTTACCAAAAACTATAAATATAGAAAGAGAATGCTTGTAAACATATTAATATCCTTTTCCAAAAAAGCAAACTTATTGCTTCTGTCCTGATGGGGCCCAAATTTCTGAAAGTTGGATGTGAAAGATGAGGTTGACTGAGAACTATTAAGCTAGACCTCCTACTACCCTGAATAATAATTTTAATTTGCTTCCCTTAAAAAATACCCTAAAATTATCTGTAGAAACTATAGCACACCCCTTATTAAGACATTCTTAAGTCTCAAAGCCAGAAAGTTACTTCTATTGTTTATTCAACATTCCTCCTACTATAATTCTAGCACCTACTTGTCACCACTCAAATTGAAATCACTGAAAACTACAGTGAGCTAGACAAAACCACTAGAGTTGGAGTCAAAACTGAGATCTGAATCCAAATTTTGTCACAATGTGAATGACTTTGTACAAGTCACTGAACTTCTCTGAGCTTGTTTTCTCCACTGATAAAATGAGGATAATCTCTCCCATTCCACAAGGTTATTTTAAGAATTAAATGAAAACAGTGTACATGACAACACCCTGCAAAATACTAGACATAAAGCTACCACTCAAGGAATATTCTAAGAGGAATGTTATTGGGCTGTCCTCTGCCAACATTCTTTAGGTCAAATAACACGGAATGTTTTTACCAGAAGATGACTAGAGATCTCTGAGACACCAAGACAAGCACCATCCCCTCCATAAGGAAACTGAGGTCCAACAAGATGAAAGGACTTGTCTCAAAGTTAGACAACAGGGCACTGTTGGGTGCCCTAGGACATAAATCCAGGTCTCCTGACACTCAGCCCAGAGACTTTCCTTTTCACCAGTCTCTGGATTCATTTCCTGCTGGTGGGGGAAGAGAAGGTTGCAAAGCCAGGGAAATGTCCCACATCTTAAGGAAAATAGCTGTCTTGGGCATCATTAAATGATCCAAGTCACTTGGCTTCCATTCCCAGAGCTTCAGTTTGGGTTCTAGATTGAACTGAGGTGTGACTACAGGAATTTTGTCCAAGGAAGGAGTGAAAATTGCCTAGGGTTTTAGGATCAGTCAAGTCCCAAGCACCTGACTGGTAGGAGTATTCCTCCTGGGATATTCCTGGTGAAAGGTGGGACTGTAGGGAGGGCATGGGGGTTTAGCTGGTTTTGGGGGTTCTGAATGTTTCAAATGGTAATTTGGAAGAGCCAGGTTCCACCTCACCTGAATATTGGGTGCTCCAATGTAAGCCCTGCTGGCTTTACTCTCTGCCTTTGCTGCACCCATACCCAAGTTGGACTCCTGGGGCTGCCCTGCCTGGCTGTACCCCTTGGACCCCCTGCAGGCCTCCTGCTCCTTCATCTTGTTAGGCTTCTCCTCTAGTTTCTCCATGATAGCATCAGCGGTGACCCTCCTGACACAGGTGCCCATCTCAGGGGACTCTCCAGGACTGTCACCTTCCTTGAGGAAGCTGACCACCATCTCAGTGTTTTTGTTGACCTCCTTGGAGGAAGAGTGTTCCCTAGTGAAAGCACAACAGTGGTGGCCACTGCAGCCATTCTGTGCCATTGGGTCATCCTGGAACTCAAAGATAGCTGAGGCTGAGGCCAAGGCAGAAGTGGTGAGGGCCTTGCCTGGCATCTCCTCACCCTCAATGCTCATTTTGAAGGTGTCTGAGGCCTGCAAGGCCTTGCGTTGGCAGTGCAGGCACTTCCCAATGGCACTGTCCCACAGTACAGCCTCAAGGGGCTGGAAAGGCAGGTCAAGTGGATAGGAGGCCTGAGAGTTGGCACCCTCCAGGACGAAGCCTTTACTGCCACTGACCAAGTAAGCCTCACAGTGGTGGCCCATCTGCTACTCTCACTGGGAGAATGCCCTTCACTTGTGGGCCACTTCAGCCACATTGCTGAAGAACTTGATAACACCACCAACAGGCATGGTCTTATCTTGGCATAGGTGCCCAGGTTTCTCCTCATTGCCTCCTTCCACAAGCCCTTCCAAGGTGGGGCTCTTGATGGCAGCCTTGAATTCCTGGATTCTGGAGTCTCCAGTTGTGTGTAAGGCTTCATGGTCCCCAGGCAACATGCTTTTCAGGTAGCTCCTGGCCCACCTGCTGCCACTGGATTGCTCAGGGTCCTCTTCCTCCCAAGAGTCTTCTTCCACTTGGATGCCAAAATCATTAAAAGTTAACACTGTCTGATTCACCTTCTTGGAGGTGTGCACCAGCTTCTCAATGTGTCCTGCATAGGAATGGTGGAAGGGTTTTATGGCCTCCTCTGCCTTCCTCATCTGGTAGATACCTGAGGCTTTTTGGGGTTCCTGGGCCTTGCTGTTCCTAGGGGGAGTATTTTTAGTGGCCCCAGTTGAAGGCTTCAAACTTTTGAATGACTTCATTTGATCCAGTAATGTGACTTTGGTTTTCAATTCTGATGGCCTGGAGGTGTCTTCCAGTAAAATCATGGACCAGGGTCGCTTCCCCTGACTGGAGGGCCCTTTTCTGCAGCTCATAAAACTCCAGATCTTGTTGGCTTTGGTTTTCTTCTTATTCTGACCACTCTCTTCCCTGGGACTCAAGTCACCCTGGTCACAATGTTCAAATTCCTCCAACCCTACCTCCCTAGCCAGGCCTTCTATATCAGGGTCACCTGGGAAGACTTGAACCAGGTAACCACTGGGCACCAGCTTAGAAAGAGAGGCAGTCTGGCAGCTGCTGAGAGTCTCCATGGTCAGAGCAGGGGATGGGGGCACCAAGGCACAGAGGGAGGTCTGGCCAGTTATTTCCAGCTGAAGGAGAGAAAGATTAGACAAAGCCACAAACAGGGTTCTTTACAGATTTGTCAGTATGAAATTCATAGAATATACAGTGTCACCACTGGGTCATTAAATATTTAGGACCTTTACAAAGCAAAACTTCATTAATTTGGACCCCACTAGTTTAGGATTGAAGGAGATCACAGCTTATCCTTTGTATGAAGGAAACTTCGATTCCTACTTAAATGCAAATGTACTTGAGAGAGACATAACTTAAAGATATCATTATCAGTTCTTGGCAATTGAGCAAATATATATATTTAAAGCCAAGAAGAAAAAGAAAAATAAACTGAAAGTTATCTCAGAAGTTCATTATTTTGATCCTCTCATTTTATAGAAAGGCATTGGAGATCCACTGAAGATACCCATCTTGCCTAAGCCACAAAGTTAAAAGAGCAGAAGATAGGGATCCATCTCTCATTTGCTCCTCCATTCACTCAGGAAGCCAGCAAGTAATGAGTTTGCCTGCCGGATCACTGCTTAGCACTAACATCTCAGCTACGTCCTGGACACCGCTAATATGAAACAGACATACACTAGTCACCCAAGCTCACGGGCTACTGGAAGAGACTGGTGGACATAAACAATTGCAATACAGCCTGATAAGTGCTCCAATAGATGTATGCATAAGGGCAGTGGATCTTTAGAGAAAAGGAGGGAAGGGACAGTAAACTGAAAGGAGGTGGAGGCTAGGGATAGGTGGGGAGATAGAAGATTAGGGGCCCCCAAAAATTCTTCCCAATACAGCTGGGACTAGAACTAAGAGTTCGCTCATGGTGAAATCTCTCTCCATCCAGGGATCTTTGTCCCTCTGCCCTGCACAGCCTGAGAGCAGAGTTTAATAAGAGGAAGAGAGATAAAATGTCAGGTTGACATTCAGAAGCTGAAGGGAAAGGAAGAGAAGAGAGAGGAAAATAGGCAGAGTCCTAAAGACAGTTTCTGCCTTCTTGATATGTTTTGCCAGGGGCCAACTCACTAGTTCAGGGTTTGTTTATTCCTCTTTTTCTGGTCTGATATTCAAGGTCAACCTCACCTGACCTGGGTCATGCCTGTACTCTGCATCCTTCCTGTACTTATATGCATAGCCTGCATAGAATCTGTTTGATTTAGAAAATGTTCAAGCTGGAAGATACCTGAAATATTATCTAGTTTTGGAAAACAGGACCAAAAAGGGTCAGAGACTTGACCTTTGTCACACATCAAGCCAGTGGTAGGTCAAGAATAGAAGCCTCATCCTCCTGCCTCCCAGGCTAGGAAAGGCCTTTACTTCTGTCCCACACTGCCACTCTAATCCACAAGTTCTGTTTCTCCAAGGAGGCTGTCTGGCCAACTCGGGATGGTAATAGCAGCTAACATTTGTAAGTGTGAGGCACTGCATAAGCTCTTTATTTTTTTCTCACAACAACCCTATGAAATGGGTACTACTGTCATAACTCATTTTAAAAATGGTTCAATGAGGTGCAGAAACCTTAAATGATTTGCTTAGGGCCTCCACAGTCACTAATGGAGTTGGTATTTGAATCCAGACAGGATGACACCAGAAGCCATGCCCTTAACCATCATACTATCCTCTCTTTCTAGAACAAGGCTTTGTATACAGAGGATGGTCCATACACAAGTCTTCCTGCTGCCCTGCCTGACTCTTGACTTTCTTTGGCAGTACAAGGGCAGAATGATCTTCCTAAAAGGCATCTGGACACATTCTTTGTGCCAGAGCCCAGAGCAGGGCATGGTGAGGACAGGGAAGTTGGTGGGAGATGACCACTCTACTTGATAACCCTACTACAGAAAGCCTTCCCAAATTAGGCAGGTCAACTAAGGACTCTCACTTTCCCTAATTTTCCATCTGGCCATAGCCCTTCCCCCTGGGATTTGCTCTAAGTATATCCCAAAAAAGAATATGTCCTGAAAAGAGCCAGTCTTAGCTCCTAAGTGCAACATAAAATCAAAGAGAACTTTGGGATCCCTTAGTCTGCCGGATCCACCATTTCACAGGACGAAACTGAAGCACAGAAAATTCAAAGGAAAAGCATGCCAGGTGCACTTGTGCATTGTACTTGTGCATCAACCACAACAGCAGAACTGGAAAGAATGTTGGAAACCATTTAGCTGGGCCACCTCATGCAGCTTTGTTAAGATGATTAAGGCCAAGGGAACTGCTCCCAGCACACAACTAGTGAATGAAAGAGTAGGGCCAGCCTTCCCAATATGCAGGCCAGGTTACTGTGCCCCTCTGGTTCTTTTATCACTCTAGTGTTCAGAGGAAACCCACCAACAAAAGGGAGGACTACAAAGCAGAATTTCCCTATGGGGAGATTCAAGAATGGACACAAGGAAAATGTGTCTTTTTAAAAAAATTCCATTTGGTCTGAGCATTATTTTAAGAGTCTCAAGATATAATTAGGTTAACAAGGGGGATATATGAGGTGAAACCTTAATCGATGAATTTTATGTTTCACTGAACCAAAAAGACTCTTCCTAAGAGACAAGTAGAGCCATCATGACAGCACAGAACAACACGGGCCTCCTTTTTCATGAAACAAACAAACTCCATTCATGCTGCTATAGAGCACTTACCATCCTGCATTTTGATTACTTGTTTATGTGTTTGACTCCCCCATAAGATTGGGAGCTTTTCCAGGATAAATACTGTGTCTCATTTACCTTCTTATTCCTTACTGCTTGCTAGGTGTCTGGCATATAGTCAGTGCTCAATAATGTGGATTTAAATCAGGAGTCAGCAAACCAAGGCCTGCCATTTGGTTTTGTAAAGTTTTTTTTAATTTTTTATTGTTATGTTAATCACCATATATTACATCATTTGTTTTGGTGTAGTGTTCCATGATTCATTGTTTGTTCATAACACCCAGTGCTCCATGCAGAATGTGCCCTCTTTAATACCCTTCACCAGGCTAACCCATCCCCCAACCCTCCTCCCCTCTAGAAACCTCAGTTTGTTTTTCAGAGTCCATCATCTCTAATGGTTCGTCTCCCCCTCTGACTTACTCCCCTTCATTCTTCCTCTCCTGCTATCTTCTTCTTTTTCTTTTTTCTTAAAATATGTTGCGTTATTTGTTTCAGAAGTACAGATCTGTGATTCAACAGTCTTACACAATTCACAGCGCTCACCGTAGCACATACCCTCCCCAATGTCTATCACCCAGCCACCCCATCCCTCCCACCCCCGACCACTCCAGCAACCCTCAGTTTGTTCCTGAGATTAAGAATTCCTCATATCAGTGAGGTCATATGATACATGTCTTTCTCTGATTGACTTATTTCACTAAGCATAACACCCTCCAGTTCCATCCACATCGTTGCAAATGGCAAGATCTCATTCCTTTTGATGGCTGCATAATATTCCATTGTGTATATATACCACATCTTCTTTATCCATTCATCTGTCGATGGACACCTTGGCTCTTTCCACAGTTTGGCTATTGTGGACATTGCTGCTATAAACATTGGGGTGCACGTACCCCTTCGGGTCCCTACATTTGTATCTTTGGGGTAAATACCCAGTAGTGCAATTGCTGGATCCAATGGTAGCTCTAATTTCAACTGTTTGAGGAACCTCCATACTGTTTTCCAGAGGGGTTGCACCAGCTTGCATTCCCACCAACAGTGTAGGAGGGTTCCCCTTTCTCCACATCCCCGCCAACATCTGTCGTTCTCTGACTTGTTAATTTTAGCCATTCTGACGGGGGTGAGGTGGTATCTCATTGAGGTTTTGATTTGGATTTCCCTGATGCCGAGCGATGTTGAGCACTTTTTCATGTGCCTGTTGGCCATTTGGATGTCTTCTTTGGAACAATGTCTGTTCATGTCTTCTGCCCATTTCTTGATTGGATTATTTGTTCTTTGGGTGTTGAGTTTGATAAGTTCTTTATAGATTTTGGATACTAGCCCTTTATCTGATATGTCATTTGCAAATATTTTCTCCCATTCTGTCGGTTGTCTTTTGGTTTTGTGGACTGTTTCTTTTGCTGTGCAAAAGCTTTTTATCTTGATGAAATCCCGATAGTTCATTTTTGCCCTGGCTTCCCATGCCTTTGGTGATGTTTCTAGGAAGAAGTTGCTGCGGCTGAGGTCGAAGAGGTTGCTACCTGTGTTCTCCTTTAGGATTTTGATGGACTCCTGTCTCACGTTTAGGTCTTTCAACCATTTGGAGTCTATTTTTGTGTGTGGTGTAAGGAAATGGTCCAGTTTCATTCTTCTGCGTGTGGCTCCCCAATTTTCCCAACACCATTTGTTGAAGAGACTGTCTTTTTTCCATTGGACATTCTTCCCTGCTTTGTCAAAGATAAGTTGACCATAGAGTTGAGAGTCCATTTCTGGGCTCTCGATTCTGTTCCATTGATCTGTGTGTCTGTTTTTGTGCCAGGACCATACTGTCTTGATGATGACAGCTTTGTAATTGAGCTGGAAGTCCGGAATTGTGATGCCGCCAGCTTTGCTTTTCTTTTTCAAGATTCCTCTGGCTATTCGGGGTCTCTTCTGGTTCCATACAAATTTTAGGATTATTTGTTCCATTTCTTTGAAAAAAGTGGATGGTATTTTGATGGGGATTGCATTGGATGTGTAGATTGCTCTAGGTAGCATTGACATCTTCACAATGTTGGTTCTCCCAATCCATGAGCATGGAACGTTTTTCCATTTCTTTGTGTCTTCTTCAATTTCTTTCCTGAGTATTTTATAGTTTTCTGAGTACAGATCCTTTGCCTCTTTGGTTAAATTTATTCCTAGGTATCTTATGGTTTTGGGTGCAATTGTGAATGGGATCGACTCCTTGATTTGTCTCTCTTCTGTCTTGTTGGTGTATAAGGAATGCCACTGATTTCTGTGCATTGATTTTATAGCCTGCTACCTGACTGAATTCCTGTATGAGTTCTAGCAGTTTTGGGGTGGAGTCTTTTGGGTTTTCCACATACAGTATCATATCATCTACAAAGAGTGAGAGTTTGACTTCTTCTTTGCCGATTTGGATGCCTTTGATTTCTTTTTGTTGTCTGATTGCTCTGGCTAGGACTTCTAATACTATGTTGAATAGCAGTGGTGAGAGTGGACATCCCTGCCGCGTTCCTGACCTTAGGGGAAAAGCTCTCAGCTTTTCCCCATTGAGAATGATATTCGCTGTAGGTTTTTCGTAGATGGCTTTTATGATATTGAGGTATGTACCCTCTATCCCTATACTCTGAAGAGTTTGGATCAAGAAAGGATGCTGTACTTTGTCAAATGCTTTTTCTGCATCTATTGAGAGGATCATATGATTCTTGTTCTTTGTTTTGTTAATGTATTGTATCACATTGATTGATTTGCGGATGTTGAACCAGCCTTGCAGCCCAGGGATAAATCCCACTTGGTCGTGGTGAATAATCCTTTTAATGTACTGTTGGATCCTATTGGCTAGTATTTTGGTGAGAATTTTTGCATCCATGTTCATCAAGGATGTTGGTCTGTAATTCTCTTTTTTGATGGGATCTTTGTCTGGTTTTGGGATCAAGGTAATGCTGGCCTCATAAAATGAGTTTGGAAGTTTCCCTTCCATTTCTATTTTTTGGAACAGTTTCAGGAGAATAGGTATTAATTCTTCTTTAAATGTCTGATAGAATTCCCCTGGGAAGCCATCTGGCCCTGGGCTTTTGTTTCTTGGGAGATTTTTGATGACTGCTTCAATTTCCTTAGTGGTTATAGGTCTGTTCAGGTTTTCTATTTCTTCCTGGTTCAGTTTTGGTAGTTGATACATCTCTAGGAATGCACCCATTTCTTCCAGGTTATCTAATTTGCTGGCATAGAGTTGCTCATAATATGTTCTTATAATTGTTTGTATTTCTTTGGTGTTGGTTGTGATCTCTCCTCTTTCATTCATGATTTTGTTGATTTGGGTCATTTCTCTTTTCTTTTGGATCAGTCTGGCCAGGGGTTTATCAATCTTGTGAATTCTTTCAAAGAACCAGCTCCTAGTTTTGTTGATCTGTTCTACTGTTCTTTTGGTTTCTAGTTCATTGATTTCTGCTCTGATCTTTATTATTTCTCTTCTCCTGCTGGGTTTAGGCTTTATTTGCTGTTCTTTCTCCAGCTCCTTTAGGTGTAGGGTTAGGTTGTGTATTTGAGACCTTTCTTGTTTCTTGAGAAAAGCTTGTATTGCTCTATACTTTCCTCTTAGGACTGCCTTTGCTGTATCCCAAAGATTTTGGACAGTTGTGTTTTCATTTTCATTGGTTTCCATGAATTTTTTAAATTCTTCTTTAATTTCCTGGTTGACCCATTCATTCTTTAGTAGGATGCTCTTTAGCCTCCATGTATTTGAGTTCTTTCCGACTTTCCTCTTGTGATTGAGTTCTAGTTTCAAAGCATTGTGGTCTGAAAATATGCAGGGAATGATCCCAATCTTTTGGTACCGGTTGAGACCTGATTTGTGACCTAGGATGTGATCAATTCTGGAGAATGTTCCATGGGCACTAGAGAAGAATGTGTATTCCGTTGCTTTGGGATGGAATGTTCTGAATATGTCTGTGAAGTCCATTTGGTCCAGTGTGTCATTTAAAGTCTTTATTTCTTTGTTGATCTTTTGCTTAGATGATCTGTCCATTTCAGTCAGGGGGGTGTTAAAGTCCCCCAGTATTATTGTATTGTTGTCAATGTGTTTCTTTGCTTTTGTTATTAATTGCCTTATATAATTGGCTGCTCCCATGTTCGGGGCATAGATATTTACAGTTGTTACATCTTCTTGTTGGATAGACCCTTTAAGTAGGATATAGTTTCCTTCCTTATCTCTTATTACAGTCTTTGCTTTAAAATCTAGTTTGTCTGATATAAGGATTGCCACCCCAGCTTTCTTTTGGTGTCCATTAGCATGGTAAATGGTTTTCCACTCCCTCACTTTCAATCTGGGGGTGTCTTTGGGTCTAAAATGAGTCTCTTGCAGACAGCATATTGATGGGTCTTGTTTTTTAATCCAATCTGATAGCCTGTGTCTTTTGATTGGGGCATTTAGCCCATTTACATTCAGGGTAACTATTGAAAGGTATGAATTTAGTGCCATTGTATTGCCTGTAAGGTGACTGTTACTGTATTTTGTCTGTGTTCCTTTCCGATCTTTGCTGCTTTTAGGCTCTGTCTTTGCTTAGAGGACCCCTTTCAATATTTCTTGGAGGGCTGGTTTCGTGTTTGCAAATTCCTTTAGTTTTTGTTTGTTCTGGAAGCTTTTAATCTCTCCTTCTATTTTCAATGACAGCCTAGCTGGATATAGTATTCTTGGCTGCATATTTTTCTCGTTTAGTGCTCTGAAGATATCTTGCCAGTCCTTTCTGGCCTGCCAGGTCTCTGTGGATAGGTCTGTTGCCAATCTAATATTTTTACCATTGTAGGTTACATATCTCTTCTCCCGAGCTGCTTTCAGGATTTTCTCTTTGTCTCTGAGACTCGTAAGTTTTACTATTAGATGTCGGGGTGTTGACTTATTATTATTGATTTTGAGAGGGGTTCTCTGTGCCTCCTGGATTTTGATGCCTGTTTCCTTCCTCACATTAGGGAAGTTCTCTGCTATTATTTGCTCCAATATACCTTCTGCCCCTTTCTCTCTTTCTTCTTCTTCTGGGATCCCAATTATTCTAATGTTGTTTCGTCTTATCGTATCACTTATCTCTCGAATTCTGCCCTCGTGATCCTGTAGTTGTTTCTCTCTCTTTTTCTCAGCCTCTTTATTTTCCATCATTTGGTCTTCTATATCACTGATTCTGTCTTCTGCCTCATTTATCCTAGCAGTTAGTGCCCCCATTTTTGATTGCACCTCATCAATAGCCTTTTTGATTTCGACTTGGTTAGATTTTAGTTCTTTTATTTCTCCAGAAAGGGCGTCTCTAATAACTTCCACGCTTTTTTCAAACCCAGCTAGTATCTTTAAAGTCATGATTCCGAACTCTAGGTCCGACATCGTAGTAATGTCTGTATTGAGTAGGTCCCTGGCTGACAGCACTACCTCTTCTTCTTTTTGCTGAGGTGATTTTTTTCGTCTTGTCATTTTGTCCAGAGGAGAATAGATGAATGAGAGAACAAAATGCTAACAGGTTTACAATGTCCCCAGCAAATATACTGTATACAAATCAGAAAAGACCTGAAACCAGGGGAAAAGAAAGGGAAAGAAAGAAAAAAGAAAGAGAAAAAAAAAAGATAAAAACAAAAACAGAACAATACAAAAAAAGCAGAATGTGATCAAATATGATCAGGCTAGTGCATAGATCAGTGCCACACACTAGATTTTGGGCGTATTTTGGTCTGTTAGAAAAAAGTGCCTCCTAAAATTTTAAAGGAAGAAAGACATATATGTACAAAATAAGGGTTGATACAATGAAGGGTTAGAAGATGACTGTAAAGATGAAAATTATAAAAGATTTTATAAAAGGACTTGATAAGATAAGAAGTTGTTTGAAAAAAGAAAGAAGATTAAAAAAAAAAGTAAAAAGGGAGAGAATGTGATCAGGCAGGAGACTAGAACAGAGCCATACACTAGTGATTTAGGGTATATTTTTATCTGTTAGAAGAAACTGTATCTCAAAATTTTAAAGAGAGAACAACTTATATATATATATGCCAAAAATAAGGGTAACTACTATGAAGGGATAAAATATGACTCTAAGAATGAAAAATAAAAAATGTTTTTTTTTTTTAAAAAAGAGATTGATAAGATGTTGGTTGAAAAAGTGAAAAAGAAAAAAAAAACAGTTAACAAAAATTAACTTTGATGAACTAATGAATCATGGTAAAAAAAAGCCATGAATTCTATGTGCAGTATTCCCCTAGCGCTGGAGTTCTCCCGTTCTCCTTGATCGGTAAACTTGGTCTTGGCTTGCTGGCTGTTCGTGCTGATCTTCTGGGGGAGGGGCCTGTTGCTGTGGTTTTCAAATGTCTTTGCCGGAGGCTGAATTGCCCCGCCCTTGTCGGTCCGGGCTAAGCAAGCCGCTCGGGTTTGATCTCAGGAGCTTTTGTTCCCTGCAAGCTCTCCGTACAGCCTTGGAGGACCAGGGCAAAAATGGTGGCCTCCCAATCTCCACCCAGAGGAGCTGAGAACTCGGGGCCCCGCTCCTCAGTGCGCCCCCAGAGAAAAGCAGTCACTCCCTTGTCCCCGGTCTCCGGCTGCTCTCCGTGCTCATCCAGCCTGTGACCGAGCATTGCTATCTCTGGCACCCGACCCCGTGTGGAGTCTCCAAACCCAGCAGATCCCTGTGGTGCGCTCCCGCACCATTCCTCCCAGGGGAGAGAGGGGAGTCTCCCCGGATCTGCCGCCTGTTGGGTCCCTGCTGCAGGAGCAGTGGCCCGACTGGGCCGCGGATCAGTTTATGGCAACCCCAAGCTGAGAGCCCGCGCCTCAGCTCCGTCTCTGCAGTCGGCTTCCCTGCTCTGATACCTGGGAGCTCTGGTGCCCTCAGGCTCCCCCGGTCTTTCTGTGACCCCAAGGGTCCTGAGACCACACTGTCCCGGGAGGATTCCACCCCCTGCTTAGCCACTGCAGCGACGTCCCTCAGCGGAGCCGACTTCTAACAGTTCCGATTTTGGGCTCCACGGCTCTATCACTTGCCAGAAGCGGCCGGCGGAGGCCCCTCCCCCGCCGTCTATCCTCCCGAATATCGCCTCGGATTCACTTCTCCGCACGTCCTACCTTCCAGAAAGTGGTCGCTTCTCTGTTCAGATAGTTGTTGCTACTCTCCTCTTTGATCTCCTGTTGAGTTCGTAGGTGTTCAGAATGGTTTGATCCCTATTCAGCTGAATTCCTGAGACCAGACGAAATCTAGGTCTCCTACTCCTCCGCCATCTTGCTCTGCCCCTCGTTTTGTAAAGTTTTATTAGAACACAGTCACACTCATCCTTTTACTTATTATCTGTGACTGCTTTTTTTTTTCCTACAAAAGCAGAATGAGTAGTTTCAGTTAAAACTGCAGGGCCCTCAAAAGTCTAAAATATTTATTATCTGTTCCTTTACAAAGAATCTTTGCTGACCCCTGCTCTAAGTAATATTTTGCATGTATAGACCACTACAGTTTAACACTTTTATATTCCTATAGAGTGGGCATCTATGGGTCCATTTTAGAGATAGTCACAATGGGACTCAGGAGAGCAAACTGCTTTGTATCACTCAGAAGTATTCCACAAACAGGTAAGATTTAGCAATAGAAACACGTTTCATTTATCTAGTCAAAAGCTCCTGGCCCCACAGGCAATGAATGGCAGAAATAGGACAAGAACACTGGGCATCTAGTGTCAAGTCCAATGCCTACTGTCCTGCATCTGACTCCTTCCTTAGGAGCCTTAAGTAGGATAATGAAAGAAGATTCATTGCTAATTCCTACCTATGTAACATTCATTACATGACACAAGAATTGCTTAGGTTGACAAACACTTATTCCCAAGTTCACTTGAAATGTGAACACAGTTCTCCTAAATATCAAACAATCTTGCAATCAGCTTCCTGTGCCATAAAGGTACTATGAGTGTTAAATGAGACAATGCCTAACACAATAATGGTGATAATGAGTAATATGTCGTTAGCACTTACTCTGAACCACGCACTGGGTTAAGCATTTTATTTATATGTATCATCTCACTAATCTTCATCACATGGCTATTATGATCCCCATTTTAAATGCAGAAAAGAAGGCTTAGAGTAGAGATAGCTTACCTAAGGTCACAGTTAGAGCCAGGATTTGAACCAGGTGCATTTGATGCCAGAGCCTATGTTCTTTAATCACCATCCACACTGTCCCTCCAAGTATAACAGTGTCTGACATATCATACCACTCAATTAGCAATTCCTAGATTATGTTTTACTTTCTATTTTTATCAGCATCTATCTCCATTTATTGAATTCTTGTTTTGTAGCAGGGATTATGCTATGTATTAATTAGTTGAACATTTAAAACTGCACAATGAGGTTGGTACTATTATCTCCATTTTGCAATTGAGAAAGCCGAGACACTAAGAAACTTGACAAAAGTAACACAGCTAGCATATGGCTGGCACTGACAATGTGCTCAGTACTCTAGAGAAGGAGAGGCATTAGATTCAAGCCTTGAAAAAATCTGGAAAACCACCTGGTAGATCATGACCCCCCCCCCACTCCAGACAGGATGGTATAAGGGAAAGAGAATGGAGTTTTGGGGTAATTAGACCTGGGGGAATAATGCTCACTTTCCCCTGAATGGTTCCAGTAGAGTATGAGGTGCTTTCTAGATTTTTCACTTTCTGTAGAAAGACAAATAGGTAATCTACTTCATAAGGACAAGGCACAGGAAACTGGTGCTTTAAAGACTGCTTAAGAAGAAGGTAAAAAAATAAAGAAGGTAATAATGGTGGTGGTGGATTGCTTCTTTTGGTCTCATAGCTAATCATCCTATCTGTCTCATACCACTTACCTTTGCTCTTCCTCAGCAGAGAAGAAAAATAGGTTATCTGACTACATTTCCCCACATTTTTTTAGAGGGAAAGAGAGAGTGAGCACAAGCAGTGGGGAGGGCTAAGGGAGAGGGAGAGAGAATCTTAATCATGCTCCATGCCCAGTGCAGAGCTAGATGCAGGACTTGATCTCACTACCCTGAAATCATCACCTGAGCTGAAATCAAGAGTCAGACATTTAACCAACTGAGTTACCCAGGCACCCCTCCCTACATTTTAGATTTAATTTCAAATCATAGAGTTATAGGCACAAAACTTCTAACCCAGCCCTATCGCATCCTCACTGTGACCTTGGGCATTCCAATTCCTCTCTCCAAGGCTCAGTTTCTACATCTGTGAAATGAGGAAAAAGATCCTCCTTATTGAGTTGGTATGAAGATTCAATGTGATAACATGCCAAAAGTCCTCAGTATAAAACCTTAACTCAACAAATATCAGGATGGAAATTCCACCTCTCATAAAGTTGCCCAAGTGGATGGTGAACCTGGACCATTTTCAGAAATACCAACAGCACTCTGATATACATTCTCTGAGGTGCTTCCTTGATAAGTGGCATCCTCATCATCCTGTCTGTCTGCTCTTAAGGAGAAGAGACACCTGGTGCCTGAAGCTCTTGGAGCACAGAGAGCCTGACATAGCCTGAAGGTTGGATGAAAACACAAACCAAGTTGGGAAACCAGTAGAGATGTGTGCAAAGATCTCCATCAGACCCATTCCCAAAAGGGAAGGAAAGCTGAAAGACTCTAGTTGCAGATGGCTTGCTTGCCCTTCATGATTATTTTGCCCATCTTGCCATCTTGCTAAATTCAGGACTCTTTCAATTTCCTTAGGGCACAAGTAGCTGCATACATAGTCCTTTCTTACCTAAAATCTAATAGTGCTTTGGAAACCAATAGAATAGCAGTTAGAGCTCAACTAATCTAATCCATCATTTAGTAGATGAAGAAACTGAGGCCCAGAAAGACAAAGTGGCTTAACCATATTATATCCACAAAAGGCATCAAGAATATTTGTCTTTCCAATCCATGAGCATGGACTGTTTTTCCATTCCTTTGTGTCATCTTCAATTTCTTTCATCAGTATATTAGTTTTCATACCAGAGGTCTTTGACCTCTTTGGTTCGGTTGATTCCTAGGTGTCTTGTTTTTGGTGCAATTGTAAATGGGGTTTATTCCTTGATTTCTCTTTCTACTCCTTCATTATTGGTGTATATAAATGCAACAGATTTCTGTAGGTTGATTTGTATCCTGCGACTTTACTGAATTCACTTATCAGTTCTAGCAGTTTTTGGTGGAGTCTTTTAGGTTTTCTGTATAGAGTATAATGTCATCTGCAAAGAGTGGAGGTTTTACTTCTAGCTTGTCAAATTGGATGCCTTTTATTTCTTTTTGTTGTCTGGCTGCCGAGGCTAAGACTTCCAGCACTATGTTAAATAACAGTTGTGAATCTCCACCAAAAAAAGTGCTAGAACCTATACAGGAATTCAGCAAAGTTGCAGGATATAAAGTCAATGTACAGAAGTCAGTTACATGTCTATACACCAACAATAAAGCAGAAGAAAGAGATATCAAGTAATCAATCCTGTTTTCAATTGGACCAAAACCCATAAGATACCTAGGAAGAAATCTAACCAAAGAGGTAAGCAATTTGTACTCAAAAGTATAGAACACTTATGAAAGACATTGAGGGGGCAAGATGACATAAGAGTAGGGGACCTCGTTTCATCTGGTCCCTTGAATTTAGCTAGATAACTAAAACAAATCATTCTGAACACCTATGAATTCAACCTGAGAGGTAAGAAAATAATTGCTGGAAGTCTACAAATAGAAAAGCAACCACTTTTTGCAAGGTAGGAGGTGTAGAGAAATGAATCTGGGGGGATATATCAGAAGATATACAGCAGGGGGAGGAAGCCTCTGTAAGCCAGCTACCAGAAAGTGATAAAACCCCAGAGCACAAAACTGGAATGTTTAAAATTTGCTCCAGTGAGAGACATCCCTGCCTGAAGTGTGCTCAGTTGGTGAAACAGGGCAGAATCCTAGGTGGGACAGTGTGGTTTTAGGATCCCCAGGGTCACAGAAAGAACGAGGGTGCCTAAGCTGGCAGAGGTCCTAAGCATTGGAGCAGGAAATCTAATTAGGGTCAGTGAGCCCAGGAGGGGCCTCTCAGCTCCATTCACCATAAACAGTGAACTGTGGTACAATCGGGCCACCACTCTCTGTGTGTGGGTCCTACAAAGGGCAGCAATGCAGCAACCCACTGCCTTCCCCCTGGAGAATTGGTGTGGGCACACACAGCAGGAGTCTGTAGTGTTGAGCACACACAGAAGTGAAGACCACTTACCTCTGAGGCTTTATAGAAGAGAGGGTACTGGGATCTTTCAGTTCTGGGGCCAGAGATCAAGGTGTGACCATTTTTATTTTCATACTCTAAAGAAATGTGGAAAGCCTTCAGGGAACAAATAGAGCAACCAGAAGCAGCTTACACTGAGCCTGGCCCCATGGCAAGGGGTAGTGCAAATCTGCCCAGGCAAAGACACATGAGAATCGGAGCAGCAGACCCCTTCCCCAGAAGACTAGCTGAAACAAAAGGCAAATACCAAGTTTACAGAGCACACAGGACTGCAAAATTCCAATGATAGGGGAAAACAGTATGTAGAATTAGAGGTTTTTTTTTTTCTCATGACTCGTTTATCTTTCAATTTAAAATTTTCCTTTTCTTTTTTCCCATTTCAACTAGTTTCTTATTTATCAACTCCTTTCTTTAAAGTATTTTTTAACTTTCAATTTTTAAATTTACATTTTGTTGATATAATCTTCATTTTTGGCTTCCTTTCAATATATTCAATTTTATTTTTTTGTATATATATATATATATATATATATATATATATATATATGTTTTGCTTTCTTTACAATTTTGGGACTGAGAATCTTGTAACAAACAGACCAAAATACACCCAAGACCAAGTGGATCACCCTGTATTCTCCACCTGGAAGAGTATATTCTCTCTTTCCCCCTGCACCAATTTTTTCTTTTCTTTTTCATTTCTTTTTAGTTTCTGACCTCTTTGGATTTGTCTAGTGTGTATTTCGCTTGTGTCATGGTTGATATTTTTCATTTTGTTCTCCTGTTCATTCCATTCTTCTCTGGGAAATAATGACTAGAAGGAGGAATTCACAGCAGAAAAAAAGAACAAGAGGTAATACTGTCTGCCACAGATCTAACCAATATGGATATAAGTAATATGTTAGAACTGGAATTCAGAATACTGATTATAAAGTTACTAGCTGGAATTGAAAAAAATGAAAAAAAACATAAAAGACACTAAAGAATCTCTTAGTGCAGAAATAAAATCTAATCGGGATGAAATTAAAAATGCTTTAAATAAGAAGCAGTCTAAATTGGATGATCTAACAGCTAGGGTAAATGAGGAAGAAGAGAGAGTAGGTGACATAAAAGACAAATTAATGGAAAGGAAGGAAGCTGTGGAAAAGAGAAAAATAATGGAACATGAGGGGAGGCTTTGAGAAATCAGTAATACCATAAAGCAAAACAATATTAGAATTATTGGGTTCCCTGAGGAAGAATAAAAAGATGGGGGGGCGGAGCAGAAGGTGTATTTGAGCAAATCATAGCTGAGAACTTCCCTAATCTGGGGAAGGAAATTGGCATTCAAGTCCAAGAGGTAGAGAGGACCTCTATCAAAATTAATACAAATAGATCAACATCCCCGACATATAATAGTGAAGCTTGTAAATTTCAGAGATAAAATCCTGAAAGCAGCTCAAGACAAGAGATCCTTAAACTACAGGGGTAGAAACATTAGGCTGGCAGCAGACCTATCCACAGAGACATGGCGGGCCAGAAAGGGCTGGCATGATATATTCAGGTTACTAAATAAAAAAAAGAAAAAATGCAGCCAGGAATACTTTATCAAGCAAGGCTGTCAATGAGAATGGAAGGAGAGATATAGAGCTTCCAGGAAAGACAAAAACTTAAAGAATTTGTGATCACTAAACCAGCCCTGCAAGAAATATTAAATGGGATCCATTAAGTGAAGAGAAAGCCCAAAGTAACATAGACCAGAAAGAAACAGTGACAATCTATGAAAACCAGGAATTTACATGTAAAACAATGATACTGAATTCATATCCTTCAATAGTTACTCTTAATGTAAATGGGCTAGATGCTCCAATCAAAAGACACAGGGTATCAGATTGGATCAAAAAGCAAGACCCATCCATATGTTGTCTACAAGAGAATCATTTTAGAACTAAAGACAACTCAAGATTGAAAGTGAGGGGGTAAAGAAACATTTAACATGATAATGGGCATCAAAAGAAGCTGGGGTAGCGATCCTCATATCAGACAAATTAGATTTTAAACCAAAGACTGTAGTAAAGGATGAAGAGGGACACTATAACATACTGAAAGGCTCTATCCAACAAGTATATCTAACAATTATAAATAGTTATGCTCTTAATATGGGAGCAGCCAATTATATAAACCAATTAATAACCAAGCTAAAAAAACACATTGATAATAATACAATAATAGTAGGGGACTTCAACACTCCTCTCACAGCAATGAACAGATCATCTAAGCAGAAGATCAAGAAGGAAACAAGGACTTTGAATGACACACTGGACCAGAGGGACTTCAGATTTATACATAGGATTCCCTCCTAAAGCAACAAAATACACATTCTTCTCGAGTGCACATGGAACTTTCTCCAGAATAGATCACATTCTGGTCAAATATCAGGTCTCAACTGGTACCAAAATTGGGATTATTCCCTGCATATTTCAAAACCTCAATGCTTTGAAACTTGAACTCAATCACAAGAGGAAATTTGGAAGGAACTCAAATACTTGGAGCTTAAAGACCATCATGGTAATGAATGAATGGGTCAACCAGGAAATTAAAGAAGAATTTTTTAAAAATCATGGAAACTGATGAGAATGAAACACAACTGTTCAAAACCTTTGGGATACAGCAAAGGCAGTCCTAAGAGAGAAGTACGTAGCAATACAAACCATTCTCAAAAAATTAGAAAAGTCTTAAATACACAAGCCAACTTTACACCTAAAGGAGCTGGAGAAAGAACAGCAAATAAATCTTAAACCAAGCAGGAGAAGAGAAATAATAAAGATTAGAGCAGAAATCAATGAAGTAGAAACCAGAAGAACAATAGAACAGATCAATGAAACTAGATGCTGGTTCTTTGAAAGAATTAATACGATCAATAAACCCCTAGCTAGACAGACCAAAATAAAAATAGAAATGACCCAAATTAATAAATCATGAATGAAACAGGAGAGATTATGACCAAAAAACAAGGAAATACAAACAATTTGAAAATCATATTATGAGAAATTATATGCCAACAAATTACACAATCTGGAAGAAATGGATGTATTCCTCAAAAAGTATAAACTACCAAAAATGAAACAGGAAGAAATAAAATACCTGAACTGTCCCATAACCAACAAGGAAATTGAAGCAGTAATCAAAAATCTCCCAAGAAACAAGAGTTCAGGGTCTGATGGTCTCCCTGCAGAATTCTAACAAAAATTTATTGAAGAACTAATACCTATTTTTCTGAAGCTGTTTCAAAAAATAGAAATGGACAGAAAACTTCCAAACTCATTCCATGAAGCCACCATTACCCCAAACCAAACATAGACCCCATCAAAAAGGAGAATTACAGACCAATATCCCTGATGAACACAGAGGCCTAAATTTTCATTTAGATACTAGCCTATAGGATACAACACTACATTAAAAGGATTATTCAGCACAACCAAATGGGATTTATTCCTGGGCTGCAAGGGGAATTCAACTTTCGCAAATCAATCAATGTAATACATCACATTAATAAAAGAAAAGACAAGAGATATATGATCCTCTCAATTGATGCCATAAAAGCATTTGACAAAATACAGCATTCTTTCTTGATTAACACTGTCTACAATGTAGGGATCGAGGGAACATACCTCAGTATCATAAAAGCTATCTAAAGAACACACAAAGAGAATATCATTCTCAATGGGGAAAACTGACAGCCTTTCCCTTAAGGTCATGAACATGACAAGAATACCCACTCTCACCACTCTTATTCAACATGGTACCAGAATTCCTAGCCTCAGCAATCAGACAACAAAAAGAAATAAAAGGCATTCAAATTGGCAAAGAAGAAGCCAAACTCTCACTCATCGCAAATGATATGATATTTTATGTGGAAAAAACAAAAGACTCCACACCAAATTTGCTGGAACTCATACAGGAATTCAGTGATGTGGCAGGATATAAAATTAATGCACAAAAATCAGTTGCATTTCTACACACTAATAATGAGACTGAAGAAAGAGAAATTAAGAAATTGATCTCATTTACAATTTCACCAAAAACCATAAGATATCTAGGAATAAACCTAACCAAAGAGGTAAAGTATCTATACTCTAAAAACAACAGAACACTTGGGGCGCCTGCATGGCTCAGTCATTAAGCATCTGCCTTTGGCTCAGGTCATGATCCCGGGGTCCTGGGATCAAGCCCCGCATTGGGCTCCCTGCTCCGTGGGAAGCCTGCTTCCCCCCCACACTCCCCCTGCTTGTGTTCTCTCTCTCACTGTGTCTCTCTCTGTCAAATAAATAAATAAAATCTTTAAAATAAAAAAATAATAAAAAACTACAGAACACTTATAAAAGAAATTGAGAAAGACCCAAAGAAATGGAAAAATATTCCATGCCCATGGATTGGAATAACAAATATTGTGAAAACGTTGATGCTACCCAGAGCATTCTACACATTCAATGCAACTCTTATTAAAATACCATTGACTTTTTCACAGAGCTAGAACTAATAATCCTAAAATTTGTATGGAACCAGAAAAGACCCCGAATAGCCAGAGAAATGTTGAAAAAGAAAACCAAAGCCAGTGGTATCACAATGCCTGACTTCAAGCTATATTACAAAGCTATAATCATAAAGACAGTATGGTCCTGGCACAAAAGCAGACACATAGATCAATGGAACAGAATAGAGAACCCGGAAATGGACCCTGAACTTTATGGTCAACTAATCTTTGACAAAGCAGGGAAGAATATCCAATGGAAAAAAGACAGTCTCTTCAATAAATGGTGCTGGGGAAATTGGACAGCTACATGTAGAAGAATGAAAGTGGACCAGTTTCTTACAGCATACACAAAGATAAAATCAAAGTGGATGAAAGACCTAAATGTGAGCCAGGAATCCATCAAACTCCTATGGGAGAACACGGGCAGCAGCCTCTTCACCCTCAGCTGCAACAATTTCTTGCTATACATGTCTCCAAAGATAGGGAAACAAAAGCAAAAATGAACTTTTGGGACTTCATCAAGATAAAAAGCTTCCACACAGCAAAGGATATAGTCAACAAAACTAAAAGGCAACCTACAGAATGGGAGAAAATATTTGCAAATGACATAACAGATAAAGGGTTGATAACCAAGATCTATAAAGACCTTACCAAACTCCACAAGCAAAAATCAAATATTCCAGTTAAGAAATGGGTAGAAGACATCAACAGACATTTCTCCAAAGAAGACATACAAATGGCCAACAGACACATGAGAAAATGCTCCTCATGACTTGCCGTAAGGGAATCACAAATCAAAACCACAATAAGATACCACATCACATCAGTCAAAATGGCTAAAATTAACAACACAAGAAACAACACGTGTTGGCAAGGATGTGGAAAAAGGGGAACTCTCTTACACTGTTGGTGAGAATGCAAATTGGTGCAGCCGCTCTGGAGAACAGTATGGAGGTTCCCCAGAAAGATAAAAATAGAACTATCCTATTACCCAGCAATTGTACTACTAGGTATTTACCAAAAGAATACAAAATTACTAATTCAAAGGGATACATGCACCCCAATGTTTATAGCAGCATTATCTACAGCAGGCAAATCATGGAAAGAGCCCAAATGTCCATCAGAATGGATAAAGAATTTATACACACCACACACACACACACACACACACACACACACATACATACAATGGAATATTGCTCAGCCATAAAAGGGATGAAAATCTTACCACTTGGAATGACGTGGATGGAGCCAGAGAGTATTATGCTAAGTGAAATAAGTCAGTCAAAGAAAGACATACCATATAATTTCACTCACAGGTGGAAATTAAGAAACAAAATAAATGACCAAAGGGGAAAATGAGGGAGAGAGGGAAACCAAGAAACTAGAGAGAACAAACTGATGATTACCAGAGGCGAGAGGGTGGGTCAATCAGTTCAACAGGTGATGGAGATTAAGGAGTGCACGTGTTGTGATGAGCATGGGGTGTTGTATGGAAGTGTTGAATCACTACACTGCATGCCTGAAACTAATATTACATTGTATGTTAACTAAATGGAATTTAAATAAAAACTTTAAAACAAACAAACAAATAAATCTCCCAAAGTTTGAAAAAATTCTTCAATAAAAGGTGAATTTAAGTCAAACAAATTTTGTTTAAAAAGTTAGGGAAATGTGTAATATATATTTAAATAGGCTTTCAAATTAAAAAAAAGACTTAAATGTTTTAAAAGTTTCAGTATTGATTTGGTTTTTTTCAATTGTCTGGATAGCTCACCTCTATGGAATGCCTCATTTCACTAAATTATTGAAGAAGTGAGGTAGCTTTATATGAGTTTTATACATAAAAAAGATTTAATTTAAATATCTGTATTATTAAACATCTAGTTACCTTTTAAAAGTACTACATTTTAGTTGCCCCCAAATCCAGGACTGGATCTGGTTTAGCCCTGTTGACTTTAAAAGTACCTGTGTTGAATCACTTTGTCAGTAAAATAACATCAATTTTCTGGTTTCCTGAATTAGTTCCAAAATAAATCACTGCTTTTAGATGTCTTGTGTATACCACTAACAACAGAAACCATATCTAGTCCTGGGTTGTGAACAATCCATATGTATTATGAGAATATCGAGAAACAAAAAGGCACTATTTTCAGGGGAAAATATTAAATAAGGCTCCAACTGAGTTATTAAAATTGTGACTGAAATCCATTTAATTTCAATCAAACCTAGACCACAGCACCCAGCACCCAATGCTCTACTGAGCCCTGACAGAAGTTGGGTAGTATGACTAAAGCAAGCATCCATTTTGTGTTATCTTTCTAGTTCTTTTTTTGGTCTGGTTTCCACGGAAACATGTGGGTGTAGGAAAGCATTCAGGGCGTGTCTACTATTAGCAGATGTTGGCAGATGGGACCCCAAGAAGAGGAATGAGAGGTGGAGGGAGGGGTAAAACTCTAGGATATATCAAACGGAAGAGGGGCTCAGCAAATTGTGGAACAAACACAACTTTTACAGTGAATTTTAACCAAAGATAAATGGTCTTAAACTGCATGGGAGGTGACTAAGTGTTGACATGAAGAAGACTTGAATAGGTAAAGAAGTAACTCCAGGAATTACAGTTGGAGCCTCTCCTCCAAAGAAAGGGGTTTATTCTTATCTCTTAGAGTTTCAGTTTTCCCATCTAGAACCTAGTAAGAACTTTTGTCCTGGAGGGGGGGAGGAAGAAGAGAACCAAACATTATACACGATGGGCCCTTTTGGCAATAGGCATATTCCATATCTTTATTGTGATGTGATTATACAAGTGTATATGTCTATTAAAACTCATCAAAATGTGATCCTAAAATAAATAAATAAATAATAAATAAATAAATAAATAAATAAATAAATAAATATATAAATAAATAAAAAGAACCTTTGTCCATTTTTTTTAACCTCAGGGGTATGGTATATAGCTAACACAGTCCTCTGAAGGGCTTTATTCTATCAAATAAAAGAACTTTAAAAATCTGATTGTGATTACAGCTGTTCTACTATACTTGAACAAGTAACACTGCTTCAGTGGATATTTTCAAAAACCCATCACCAGAGCTCTGATTTTATCACGAAGACAACTGAGAAATGACCTCATTTTCCAACACAAAGTATTCAGGCAAAGTAGCAGCTCCAGTTTTCACTAGATCTTATACCTGACCAAGTACCTTGCATCTTTATCATTTTATTTAGTCATCACAACAACCTTCACAACACTCCCCACTAACCAGAGGAGAAAGCTGAGGGTTGAGAGGTCTCAAAAAAAATCTAGTTAATGGCAGAGCTTTGCCTAACACACACATCTAGTAAGCTCTAGATTCGATGTTCTTTCTCTCATACTTTTCAGATCCACATTTCAGAAACAAAAAGAAAAGAAAAGAAGTCCCAGAATCCTACCACATATGTCCATTCAGGGGTTATACAAGCTATTTTTTCTTGAGTGAACTTTGGCAGTTTGTGTTTTTTGTCAAGGAGTTTGTTATTTTCATCTAAGTTGTCTAATTTATTGGCATAAAGTTGTTCCTAATGTTTTCTTATTGTTTTAATATGTTTTAATATGTGTAGCTTTTTGAGATGCTACCCATCTCATTTCTGATGTTGGTATGTTCTGGTATATTTCTGATAATTTGTATATTCTCTCTTTTTTCCTGGCCATTATGGCCAGAGGTTAATAAGTGTTATTGATTTTGATATTGTGATTTATAATAAGAAATATGTATTTGATCTTTTTCCTATTCCTGGCAAATAGATCCTAAAGCCCTAGGAATTTCCTAAGGGATGAGAGGAATAAAGGTGTCTTTTGTTAGGTTAATGAGGTGAATTTCATAAGTCATCTAAGGATAGGGACTCTTTAACAGAAGAATCAAACATGTAATTAAAGAATTGGAACTTTCAGTCCCACCCCCCTGGGGGAGAGGGGACGGATTGTAGATTGAATCAATCACCAATGAAAAATGATTTAATCAGTCATATCTTTGTGATTTAATCTCCATAAAAACCCAAAAGACTGGGTTGCAGGTTGGTGAACATGTGGAGATTTGGGGAGAGTGACATGCTTGGCATGCTTGGAGAGGGCATGGAAGGTCTGCACTCGTTCCCTGTACCTTTCCCTATGCATCTATTTCATACTGCTGTTTCTGAATTATATCTTTTTATAATAATAAACAGTAATCTAGTAAGTAAAATGTTTCTCTGAGCTCTGTGAGCTGCCCTAACAAATTAATCAAAACCAATGAGAAGGGTATCATTTGGACTTCTATGGCCAGTCAGTCAGAAGCCCAAGTGATAACCTGGTCTTGTGACTGACATCTAAAGTGGCTGGGGAGGGGGCACAGTTTTGTGGGACTGAGCTCTTAACTTGTGGGATATGATGCTATTTCCAGGTATATAGTGTCAGAATTGAGTTGAATTGTAGCACTTTCAGCTGGGGGTTGCAGAATTGCTTGGATGCATGGGGAAACACACACACACACACACACACACACACACACACACACACAGGAACTGAGGGATCAGTGTATTATCAATCTTCAAATTAAAAAAAAAGCTTTTGTTTTCACTTATTTTCTCTAGTGTTTTTCAGTTTTCTGTTTTATTGATCTCCAATCTGGTCTTCTTTATTGTTTCCTTTCTTCTGCTTACTTTGAGTTTAATTCGTTCTTTTTTTCTAGTTTCTTAAGGTAGAAGGTAAGGTCATTGATAGAAGACCTTCCTTCTTTTATAAATTAGGCATTTAGTGCTATAAATTCCCCTATTAGTATGATTTAGCTGAACCCCACAAAATTTGATATTCCAGCCATTTTTTAATTCACTAAAAAAACCTTTATTGGGTACTTTCAATTTGTACTTCCAATCTGGTTGCTGAAGATAGAGCAGCAAACATGACAAAAAAAATCCTTACCCTCCTGGAATTGATTTCTCAGTGGAGAGAGACAGATGAAATAAGTAGCAAGATAATTGCAACTAGAGGTAAGTGGCTCTGGGGATGGGAAGGATGTTAGAGGATCATGGAAAGCCTCTCTAAGGAGGTGACATTTGAGCTAACAGTTCCTTGATAAGAAGGAGCCACCTGGGTCAGCAGGTGGGTTCAAAGCCTACTTCCAATGTGAGTCTACTAATGAGTCAAGCTGGAAGGTATAGCAGAGTCAAGGGATTTCAGGACTGATTAAGATTTTTAAAAATATGTATGGCAATAGCACACTATGAACTTTATTTGGGTAGCTTTTGGCAGACTGAATGCTAAAGGAAGTCCTTCATAGCATGAGACATTCCAGAGGCAATGGCGAAGTTCCATAAGACATAAGGGGAGGAAGGCAAGGGGGAGAGGGATCAGAGAGGAAGCTTATTGCATAGGTCATGTTGCTCAGCAGCAGAATGGAGAGTCTGTGGGTCAGAGAACTCTGAAGACAGCAGTGTCTTGGAGTCTTTTATAGCTGGCAGATATTGAATTCAGTTTTCTAGGGTATGCAAAGTAGGCACACTCTAAATGACCTGAAACATGCTATTTGGGCTATATTTAAAACAACCAGACATGTAAAAAATTGAGTATGATGATAGTGGGCTTTGGAACAGTCTCAGGCTTCTGTGAAGAATTAAACAATATTGGGCCAATATATGGGGGCCACCTTTAACCCAAGTATATAAAAAATGGTTAAGCAATCATTGAGCATTATAATCCTTTCAAGGACTTTCCTCTGATTCTTTCTCAGGCTCATACCCAAACCATAATTGAGAGGTGAACCAGAGAAAGCTGATAGGGGAGGTCTGGGATGGCTACATTTGCATTTCAATGTGGAACACATGCAGTCCATCCTACACTTTAACAACTTATTTAAAAACATTTTATTTATTTATTTATTTGAGAGAGACAAAGAGAGAGAAGCATATTCTCTGCTGAGCAAGGAGCCCGAAGCAGAGGCAGGGCTTGATCCCAGGACCCTGAGATCATGACCTGAGCAGAAGGCAGTTGCTTAACTGACTGAGCCAACCAGACACCCCTAGACTTTATTTGATTTTTATTATGTTCAGTTAGCCAACATACAGTACATCATTAGTTTTTGATGTAGTGTTCAATGATTCATTAGTTGTGGATAACACCCAGCGCTCATCACAACATGTGTCCACCTTAATACCCTTCATCCGGTTATCCCATTCTCCACCCCACTCCCTTCTGTAAGCCTCAGTTTGTTTCCCAGGGTCCAGAGTCTCTAATGGTTTGTCTCCCTCTTTGATTTCTTCACATTCAGTTTTCCCTCCCTTCCCATGTGCTCCTCCATGCTATTCTTTCTGTGCCACATATGAGTAAAACCATATGATAATTGTCTTTCTCTGCTTCACTTATTTCACTTAGCATAATCCCCTCAAGTTCCATCCAAGTTGATGCAAATGGTAGGTATTATCCTTTCTGATGGCTGAGTAATATTCCATTATAGATAGATAGATAGATAGATAGATGATAGATAGATAGATAGATAGATAGATAATAGATAGATAGATAGATGATAGATAGATAGATAATAGATAGATGATAGATAGATGATAGATAGATAGATAGATGATAGATAGATGATAGATAGATAGATAATCATCTTTATCTATTCATCTGATGAAGGACATCTCGGCTCCTTCCACAGTTTGGCTATTGTGGACATTGCTGCTATGAACATTGGGGTGTATGTGCCCCTTCTTTCACTACATCTGTATCTTTGGAGTAAATACCCAGTAGTGCAATTGCTGGATCATAGGGTAGCTCTATTTTTAAAGTCTTGAGGACACCCCTATACTGTTTTCCATAGTGGCTGTACTAGCTTGCATTCCTACCAACAGTGTAAGAGGGTTCTCCTTTCCCCACATCCTCGCCAACATTTATTGTTTCCTGTATTGTTAATTTTTGCCATTCTAACTGATGTGATGTGGTATCTCATTGTGGTTTTGACTTCTATTTCCCTCATGCAAAGTGATATGGAGCATTTTTTCATGTCTCTCTTAGCCATTCATATGTCTTCATTGGAGAAGTGTCTGTTTATGTCTTCTGCCCATTTTTGACTTGATTATTTGTTTTTGGGGTGTTGAGTTTGAGAAGTTCTTTGTAGATCTTGGATACCAGCCCTTTATCTGTAGTGTCATTTGCAAATATCTTCTCCCATTCTGTGGGTTGCCTCTTTGTTTTGTTGACTGTTTCCTTTGCTGTGCAGAAGCTTTTTATCTTGATGAATTTCCAAAGTTCATTTTTTTTAAGTTCATTTTTGCTTTTGTTTCACTAGCCTTTGGAGATGAATCTCGAAAGAGGTTGCTGTAGCCGATGTCAAAGAGGTTACTGCCTATGTTCTCCTCTAGGATTTTGATGGATTCCTGTCTCACACTGAAGGCCTTTCATCCATTTAGAGTTTATCCTTGTGTATGGTGTAAGAGAATAGTGCAGTTTCATTCTTCTGCACATGGCTATCCAATTTTCCCAGTACCATTTATCAAAGAGACTGTCTTTTTCCCAGTGGATATTCTCTCCAGATTTGTCAAGATTGGTTGACCATAGACTTGAGGGTCCATTTCTGGGCTCTCTATTCTGTTCCATTGATCTATATGTCTGTTTTTGTGCCAGTACCATGCTGTCTGGTGATCACAGCTTTGTAATATAGTTTGAAGTCAGGTATCATGATGCCCCCAGCTTGGGTTTTCTTTTTAAAAATTCCCCTGGCAATTCGGGGTCTTTTCTGGTTCCATACAAACTTTAGGATTATTTGTTCCAGCTCTGTGAAAAATGTCAAAGATATTTTGATAGTAGTTGCACTGAAAGTGTAGATTGCTCTGAGCAGCATAGACACTTTAACAATGTTTATTCTTCAAATTCATGAGCATGGAATATTCTTATATCTCTTTGTGTCTCCCTCCATTTCTTTCATAAGCGTTCTGTAGTTTCTAGGGTATTGATCCTTTACCTCTTTGGTTAGGCTTATTCCTAGATATATTATGGTTTCTGTGCTATTGTAAATGGAATTGATTCCTTAATTTCTGTTTCTGCAGTCTCATTGTTAGTGTGTAGAAATGCAACTGATTTATGTGCATTGATTTTGTATCCTGCCACATTGTTGAATTGCTGTATGAGTTCTAGCAAATTTGGTATGGAGTCTTCTGGGTTTTCCACATAAAGTACCATGTCATCTGCAAAGAGTGAGAATTTGACTTCCTCTTTGCTAATTTGAATGCCTTTTGTTTCTTTTTGTTGTCTGATTGCTGAGGCTAAGACTTCTAGTACTGTGTTGAACAATAATGGTGAGAGAGGGCATCTTTGTAGTATTCCTGACCTTAAGGGAAAAGGTCTCAGTTCTCCCCATTGAGAATGATATTTGCTGTGGGCTTTTCATAGATGGCTTTTAAGGATAATTAGGTATGTTCCATCTATCCCTATACTTTTAATTAGGAAAGGATGCTGTATTTTGTCAAATGCTTTTTCTGCATCAATTGAGAGGATTATATGGTTCTTGTCTTTTCTTTTATTAATGTGCTTTATCACGTTGATTGATTTCCAAAAGTAGAACCACATTTGCATCCCAGGAAAAAAAATCCCCCCTGGTTGTGGTGAATAATTATTTTAATGACTTGTTGGATCTTATTGGCTAAGATCTTGTTGAGTATTTTGACATCTGTGTTCATCAGGGATATTGGTCTGTAATTCTCCTTTTGGGTGAGGTCTTTGTTTGGTTTTGGGATCAAGTTAATTCTGGCCTCATAGAATGAGTTTGGATATTTTCCTTCTATTTTTATTTTTTGAACCAGCTTCAGTAGAATAGGTATGATTTCTTCTTTAACTGTTTGTTAGAATTCCCCAGGAAGCAACCTGGCCCTAGATTCTTGTTTTTTGGGAGATTTTTTATTACTGCTTCAGTTTACTTACTGGTTATGTTTTCTATTTCTTCCTGTTTCAGACTTGGTAATTTGTGTTTCCTGGAATACATCCATTTCTTCCAGGTTGCTTGATTTTTTTTTTTGCATATAGTTGCTGATAATAATTTCTAATAATTGTTTCTATTTACTCGGTGTTAGTCATGATCTCTCCACTTTCATTCATGATTTTATTAATTTGGGTTCTTTCCCTTTTATGTTGGATAAGTCTGACCAGAGGTTTATTGATCTTATTAATAATAACCAGCTTCTAGTTTCATTGATCTGTTCCACTATTTGTTTTTTGTTTCTATTTCTTTGATTTCTGCTCTAATCTTTATTATTTCCCTGCTCCTGCTTGGTTTAGGCTTTATTTGCTGTTCTCTCTCCAGGCCCTTTAGGTGTAAGCTTAGTTTGTGCATTTGGGATTTTTCTAATTTTTTTTGAGAGAGGCTTGGATGGCTATATATTTCCCTCTTAGGATCCCACAGGTTTTGGTCCAATATGTTTTCATTCTCATTAGTTTCAATGAATTGTTTAAATTCTTCTTTAATTTCCTGGTTGATGCAATCACTCTTTAGCTAGATGCTCTTCCACTTCCAAGTATTTGAGTTCCTTGCCAATTTCTTGTGGTTGAGTCCCAGTTTCAAAGCATTGTGGCCTGAAAATATGCAGGGAATAATCTCAATCTTTTGGTATCCTTTGAGACCTTATTTGTGACTCAGTATGTGGTCTATTCTGGAGAAAGTTCCATGTGCATTCGAGAAGAATGAGTATTCAGTTGATTTAGGATGGAATGCTCTGTATATATCTGGGATGTCCATCTGGTCTAAAGTGTCATTTAAAGCTCTTGTTTCTTTTTTGATCTTCTGCTTAGATGATCTGTCCATTGCTGTGAGTGGAGTGTTGAGGTCTCCTACTATGAATGTGTTATTATCAATATGTTTCTTTATTTTGGTTAATAATTTATTTTTTTCTTAAACAAAAAAATAATTTATTTTTTATTATTTTAATTTTATTTTATTTTATTATGTGTTATGTTAGTCACCATACCATACATCATTAGTTTTTGATGTAGTGATCCACGATTCATTGTTGATTTATATATTTGGTTGCTTTCATGTTGGGGGCATGGATATTTACAATTGTTAGATCTTCTTGTTAGACAGACCCTTTAAGAATAATATAGTGTCCCTCTACATCTCTTACTATGGTTTTTGGTTTAAAATCTAATTTGTCTGATATGTAAATTGCTACCCCAGCTTTCTTCTGAGTTCCATTAGCATGGTAAATGGTTCCCTATTCCCTCACTTTCAATCTGGAGGTGTCTTTAGGTTCAAAATGAGTCTCTTGTAGACACCATATGGATGGGTCTTGCTTTTTTATCCAATCTGGAACTCTGTGTCTTTTGATGGGAGCATTCAGCCCATTTACATTCAGAATAACTATTGAAAGATATGAATTTAATGCCATTGTATTGCCTGAAAATCCTTGTTTCTATAGATTTTCTCTGTTTCTTTCTGGTCTATATGATTTTTGGGGTCTCTCCTCACTTAGAGAATCCCCCTTAATATTTCTTTCAGTGGTGGCTTGGTGGTCACATATTCTTTCAGTTCCTGCCTCACATGAAAGCTCTTTTTCTGTCCTTCCATTCTGAATGAAAGCCTTGCTAGATAAAGTATTCCTGGCTGCATGTTCTATTCATTTAGTGTCCTGAATATGTCTTGCCAGGCCTTTCTGGCTTGCCAGGTTTCTGTGGACAGGTCTGATGTTATTCTGGTGTTCCTCCCTCCATATGTAAGGAACACCGTCTCCCTGGCTATTCTCAGGATATTTTTTTTGGCTGTAGAATTTGCAAGCTTCACTATTATATGCCGGGGTATTGATCTATTTTTATTAGTTTTGGGAAGTGTCCTCTCTTCTTCTTGGATTTGAATGCTTGTTTCCTTCCCCAGATTAGGGAAGTTCTCAGCTGTGATTGGCTCAAATATATCTTCTAGCCCCCTCTCTCTCTCCACCCCCTCAGGGATCCCAATAATTCTGATACTGGAACATTTCATGGCATCATTAATCTCTCCAATCCTTTTTTCATGTGCTACTAGCAGCCTATCTCTTTTTTCCTCAGCTTCTTTCGTTTCCATCAACTTATCTTCTAGATCACTAATTCTCTCTTCTGCCTCCTTTACCCTGGCTGTTAGAGTATCCAGTTTAGACTACATCTCGTTCATAGAATTTTTTAGTTTGGCCTGATTAGATCTCATTTCTGCCCTTAGAGATTCCATATTGTCACTACTACTTTTTTCAAGGCTAGTTATTGACTTTATGATTGAATCCTGAATTATATCTCTGACATCTTGCTTATATCCATATCCTTTATTTCTGTGGCAAAGGACATTGTCTTTGTTTCATTTCTTTGTTGAGAATTCCTCCTCCTAGTCATTCTTTAGAGGGATGGTTGAGTGAATGAGCAGAGTCCAAAATATCATCCACGACCCAAGCAAGATGTACCCTAGCAAAATCTGGAGTGGTCAGAAGCCACCACCCAAAAAACAAAGCCAAGATGAAACACAAGAATAAAATTGAAAAAATTTTTTAAAAATGTTAAAGGTTTGGGAGAGGGGAAGGGGGGTCTATAATCTCTCAGTGTGGACAAAGCAGGGTGTTTCAGTTCTTCC
Source organism: Callorhinus ursinus (assembly GCF_003265705.2). Classification (NCBI taxonomy): domain Eukaryota; kingdom Metazoa; phylum Chordata; class Mammalia; order Carnivora; family Otariidae; genus Callorhinus; species Callorhinus ursinus. The sequence goes on from NW_027397128.1 coordinate 491,730, forward strand.
TAAGTGTATTTTGGTCTGTTTGTTAGAGGACACTACATCCCAAAAATACAAGAAAAGTAAAACTTGTGTATATATAGAAAGATAAAATTGAATACTGAAAAAAGGACTAAAATGAAGCATATATCTATAAAAAATATAGGTGTGGAAAAAAACAAGTTAAAAAGTGACTATTAAATATATACTGATATAATAAACATCTGGTTCAAATGAGAAGAAGGTGAAAAGAAAAAAGAAGGAAGAAAAAGCATAAGAAAAAGAAAGAAAAAAGGAGAATTTTATCTGAAAAATATACAAGTCGTGAGGCCAACCTGGAGCTCATTATACAATTTTCCTCTGGCATTGGGATTTTACAGTCTTATGGGAACCATAGTATTGTCATCTACCTGTCCTTCCAGCCTGTCTTCTGGGGAGCGGCCTACCCCGCTGTTTCTCAGGTAACCCTGCCTATGCGGATTTGCCTGACCCTGTCAGGGGGATGGGTTCAGTGAAAACCAGTCCTCTCTGTGGCTTTTTTTCCCTGGGGACTTTCCACGCCTCTTCAGAAGATCAGAGCAAAGATGGCTGCAGCCAAACCTCTGGCCCAGAGCAGAAAATTCAGTCTGCCCTCTTTAATCAACCCTACAAAACAGTCTCCATTTCTGTATGGGCTCCTGAAAACCACAGCCTCCCACGGTGCTTGCCCACAGCAATTCTCTCAGAGGTAGTCCCAGGGGCCAGGGAGTGCCACTGCCCTTTGTGATTCTAAAATCATGAGTGACCTCAGGCTTGCATGTGCACCCAAATCTCCTGGATCATGTCTGGGTGCTGCTCTAAAGTCTTTTCCAGGCGGCTACTGCTCTGTGAGTTTTTGTCCCCGTTGTGGGCATAAGTTCCAGATTTTTTCAGGCTGCTCAAGAGAAGAGGGAATATAGACTGGTCGGCTCATGGTTTATGGTGATCTGATGTGAGAGTCCCTTCTTGGGCTTGCTGACCATAACCTGCTTCCTGGCTCCACTGCTCAGGCACTCTACTAGTTCAGGAACCCCCTTTTTCTCTATTGTTCCTCGTATCCCAAGACTACAATGCCCCACCTAGAATTCTGCCTTTTCATTTCCAGAACCCCTTCCAGAGAGGGATGTCTCTCACTAGAGCAGATTTCTAAGTGTTCTGATTTTGCACTCCAGTGTTATAGCACTTTCCCAGAGCCAGCTTATGGAGGCCCCTACCCCTAGACTTTAAAAACTTTATTTAGAATTTCCATTTTTAAAAATAGCTTTATTGATCTACAATTCACATACCATACAATTCACCCATTTAAAATGTGCAATGCAATGTTTTTTAGAATGTTTGGAGATACATGCAACCACCACTACAGTGAATTTTAAAATATTTTTATCACCTCAAAAAGAAACCTCATACCTTATTATCTATCATCTCCTTAGCCCCTCCACTTTCAATCCATCTCCCAGCTGTAAGCAATCACTTATCTACTTTCTGTCTATATTTCCCTCGTTTTGGACATTTTGTGTGAATGGAATCATACACTATATGGACTTTTGTGGCTATTTTCATTTAGCATAATGTTCGCAAGTTTTGCCCATGTTGTAGCAAGTATCTGTACTTCATTACTTTTGATGGCTGAATAATTCTATGTATTACTATATTTTGTTTATTCATTTCTCAATTTATGGATATTTGGGTTATTTCCACCTTTTAGCTATCATAAGTAGTGCTGCTATAAGCATTCATGTACAAGTTTTTATGTGGACATGTTTTCATTTCTCTTGGATATATGCTTAGGAATGGAATTGTTGGGTTTTATGGTAATTTTATGCTTAAATGTTTGAGGAAGCTTCAGACTGTTTCTAAGAACAATTTTCCACCAGCAGAATATGAGGGTTTTGACTTCTCCACATTCGTGGCAACACTTACTGATTCTAGCCACCCTAGTGAGTGTGAAATGCTATCTCACTGTGGTTTTGAATTGCATTCCCCTGATGACTAATGACTTCAAACATCTTTTCATGTGCTTTTTGGCCATTTGCATATCTTCTTTGGGGAAATATCTCTTCAGTCCATTTCTTTTAAATTGTGTTATTTGTCTTTTTATTTTTGAGTTGTCAGAATTCTTTATATGTCCTGGATACAAGTCCCTTATCAGATATATGGTTTGCAAATAGTCCCTCTCATTTTGTGAGTTGTTTTTACTTTCCTAATAGTTTTCTCTGAAGGACAGAAGTTTTGGAGATATTTTTGGTTTTTATTTTAATCCCAGTTAGTTAACATACAGTTAGTTTCAGGTGCACAATATAGTAATTCAACATTTCCATACTTCACCCTGTGCTCATCATGACAAGGGCATTCCTTAATCCCCATCACCTATTTTATCCCTTATCTCTCCTTTAGTAATCATCAGTTTGTTTTGTTAGAGTTAAGAGTCTGTTTCTTGGTTTGTCTCTCTCTCTCTCTTTTTCCCTTTGCTCACTTGTTTTGTTTCTTAAATTCCACATATGGGTGAAATCATATGGTATTTGTCTTTCTCTGAGGGACTTATTTCACTTAGCGTTATACTCTCTAGGTCCATGAATGTCATTGCAAATGGAAAAATTTCATTTTTTTGGCTGAATAATATTCCATCATATATATATATGTAATAAATATGTGTAATATATAGATTACATAATATATATATATATATATTCTGTTGATTCCATTATATATATACCACATCTTCTTTATCCATTCATCAATCAATCAATGAACACTTGGGCTATGAAGCACAGAAGTTTTTAGTTTTTAATTTTAATGAAGTTCCATTATCTATTTCTTTTATTTCTTATGTTTTTAGTGTCATCTCTAAGAATTCTTTGCCAAATCTGTCATAAGGGTTTACTTTTTCTGCTAAGAGTTTTATAGATTTAGCTCTTACATTTAGGTTCCAAACTCATTCTTTTGTATATGCTTATCCAGTTGTCCCAGCACCATTTGTTGAAGAGACTATTCTTTCCTCATTGGATGGTCTTGGCACCTTGTTGAAGATCAGTTGAATAAAGATCTATGGTATTATTTCTGGACTCTCCATTCTATTCCATTGATCTTTATGTTGAGGTATTTAACCCAAATATACAGATGTAGGAAAAAAGGGGGCACATGCACCCCAATATTCATAGTAACAATGTCCACAATAGCCAAACTGTGGAAGGAGCTGAGATGTTCTTCAATAGATGAATGGATAAAGAAGATGTGCTTCATATATACAATGGAATATTACTCATCCATCAGAAAGGATGAATACGTGCAATTTGCAGACATGGATGGAACTGGAGGGGATTATGCTAAGTGAAATAAGTCAATCAGAGAAAGACAATTTCATATGGTTTCACTCATATGTGGAGCATAAGGAATAGCACAGTGGACAACAGGGGAAGGGAGGGAAAACTGGGAAGAAATCAGAGAGGAAGACAAACCATTAGAGACTCTGGACTCTGGGAAATAAACTGAGGGTTACAGAAGGGAGCACAGTGGGAGGGATGGGGTAACTGGGTGATAGGTATTAAGGAGGGCATGTGTTGTAATGAGCACTGGGTGTTATATGCAACTAATGAATCATTGAACACTACATCAAAAACTAATGATGTACTCTATGTTGGCTAACTGAACATAATAAGAAAAAAACAATACCATCAAAAAGATACTTAGGATTAAATTTAATGAAAAGAGTGCAAAGCTTATATTCTGAAAACTACAAAACATTGTTGAAAGAAATTAAAGATTCAAATAATTGGAAATATATTCTATGTTCATGGACAGGAAGTCTTAACATTGTTGAGATGACAATCCTTTCTAAGCTGATCTACAGAATCCCAGCTGACTTCTTTATAGTACACAGGATAATTCTAAAATTCATATGGAACTGCAAGGGACCCAGAACGGCCAAAGCTTGGGAAAAAAAGAAGATAATAGGAAGATTCAAAATTCCTGCTTTCTTAACTTACTATAAAGCAACAGTAGTTAAAACAGGGTGTCACTGGCACAAGAAAAGACTTTGTCAAATAATAAAAATTCAACTGAGGAAATTTGAAAGATCTAATTGGTTTTATTAATGATTCATGGATTGGGCAGTATTCCATCTAGAAGGAGAGGGAGCTCCTAGAAGTTATACAAAATGGAAGGGTTTTAGAGAAGGAAGGTGGGATAAGAAAATTATTAGCAAAGGAAAAGGATTATTCCAGGTACTGTCACTTTCCCTTAGGGGGAAAAGCAAGGGGTCTTATCATTACCACATCTTACTTTGGGAGATGGATAGGGCCCATGTGGCAGACCCATTGTTAATCAAAAAAATTCTGATTGCTTAATACTACATTTCTGGGGGAGTTTGAAATTGCAGTTAGACTAGGTATTAAGTACTGGTTTGGGAACTCAGTCTAAGTGACACCATTTTGGGCTTGTGTTTTTTTTCTTATTATGTTCAGTTTGTCTCCCTCTCTGATTTCTTCCCATTCAGTTTTCCCTCCCTTTCCCTGGGGTCTTCCGTGCTATTCCTTATGCTCCACAAATGAGTGAAACCTTATGATAATTGTCATTCTCTGATTGACTTATTTCACTTAGCATAATCCCCTCCAGTTCTATCCATGTCGATGCAAGAGGTAGGTATTCATTCTTTCTGATGGCTGAGTAATATTCCATTGTATATATGAACCACATCTTCTTTATCCATTCATCTACTAAAGAACATCTCAGCTCCTTCCACAGTTTGGCTATTGTGATATTTCTCCTATGAACATTAGGGTGCATGTGCCCCTTCTTTCACTACATCAGTATCTTTGGGGTAAATACCTAGTAGTGCAATTGTTGGGTTGTAGGGTAGCTCTATTTTAACTTCTTGAGGAAACTCCATACTGTTTTCTAGAGTGGCTGTACCAGCTTGCATTCCCAATAACAGTGTAAGAGTGTTCCCCTTTCTCCACATCCTTTCCAACATTTGCTGTTTCCTGTTTCATTAATTTTTGCCATTGTAACTGGTGTAAGGTGGTATTTCAATGTGGTTTTGATTTGAATTTCCCTGATGGCTAGTGATGAGCTTTTTTTCATGTGTCTGCTAGTGATCTGTGTGTCTTTTTATTGTTATGTTAATCACCATACATTATATGATTAGTTTTTGATGTAGTGTTCCATGATTCATTGTTTATGTATAACACCCAGTGCTCCATACAGAACATGCCCTCTTTAATACTCATCACCAGACTAACCAATCCTGCCATCCCCCTCCCTTCTAGAACCCTCAGTTTGTTTTTCAGAGTCCATCGTCTCTCAGGGTTCATCTCCCCCTCCGATTTCCCCCCCTTCATTCTTCCCCTCCTGCTATCTTCTTCTACTTTTTCTGCTTTATTTTAAACATATATTGCGTTATTTGTTTCAGAGGTACAGATCTGTGATTCAACAATCTTGCACAATTCACAGCGCTCACCATAGCACATACCCTCCCCACTGTCTATCACCCAGCCACCCATCCCTCCCACCCACCACCACTCCAGCAACCCTCAGTTTGTCTCCTGAGATTAAGAATTCCTCATATCAGTGAGGTCATATGATACATGTCTTTCTCTGATTGACTTATTTCACTCAGATAACACCCTCCAGTTCCATCCATGTCGTTGAAAATGGCAAGATCTCATTCCTTTTGATGGCTGCATAATATTCCATTGTATATAAATACCACCTCTTCTTTATCCATTCATCTATTGATGGACATCTTGGCTCTTTCCACAGTTTGGCTATTGTGGGCATTGCTGTTACAGACATCGGGGTGCATGTACCCCTTTGGATCCTTACATTTGTATCTTTGTGGTAAATACCCAGTAGTGCAATTGCTGGATCGTATGATAGCTCTATTTTCAACTTTTTGAGGAACCTCCATACTGTTTTCAAGAGTGGCTGTACCAGCTTGCATTCCCACCAACAGTGTAGGAGGGTTCCCCTTTCTCCGCATCCCTGCCAACATCTGTTGTTTCCTGACTTTTTAATTTTAGCCATTCTGACTGGTGTGAGGTGATATCTCATTGAGGTTTTGATTTGTATTTCCCTGATGCCAAGTGATGTTGAGCACTTTTTCATGTGTCTGTTGGCTATTTGGATGTCTTCTTTGGAAAAATCTCTGTGCATGTCTTCTACCCATTTCTTGATTGGACCATTTGTACCTTGGGTGTTGAGTTTAAGAAGTTCTTTATAGATTTTGGATACTAGCCCTTTATCTGATATGTCATTTACAAATATCCTCCCATTCTGTCAGTTGTCTTTTGGTTTTGTTGACTGTTTCTTTTGCTGTGCAAAACCATTTTTTTAATTTTATTTTATTGTTATGTTAATCACCATATATTACATCATTTCTTTTTGATGTGGTGTTCCATGATTCATTGTTTGTTCATAACACCCAGTGCTCCATGCAGAATGTGCCCTCTTTAATACCCATCACCAGGCTAACCCATCCCCCTACCCTCCTCCCCTCTAGAAACCTCAGTTTGTTTTTCAGAGTCCATCATCTCTCATGGTTCCTCTCCCCCTCTGACTTACACCCCTTCATTCTTCCTCTCCTGTTATCTTCTTCTTTTCCTTTTTTCTTAAAATATGTTGCATTGTTTCAGAAGTACAGATCTGTGAATCAACAGCCTTGCACAATTCACAGTGCTCACCGTACCACATACCCTCCCCAATGTCTATCACCCAGCCACCCCATCCCTCCCACCCCCAACCACTCCAGGAACACTCAGTTTGTTTCCTGAGATTAAGAATTCCTCATATCACTGAGGTCATATGATACATGTCTTTCTCTGATTGACTTATTTCACTCAGCATAACACCCTCCAGTTCCATCCACATCGTTGCAAATGGCAAGATCTTATTCCTTTTCATGGCTGCATAATATTCCTTTGTGTATATATACCACTTCTTCTTTATCCATTCATCTGTCGATGGACATCATGGCTGTTTCCACAGTTTGGCTATTGTGGACATTGCTGCTATAAACATTGGGGTGCACGTACCCCTTCGGGTCCCTACATTTGTATCTTTGGGGTAAATACCCAGTAGTGCAATTGCTGGATCCAATGGTAGCTCTAATTTCAACTGTTTGAGGAACCTCCATACTGTTTTCCAGAGGGGTTGCACCAGCTTGCATTCCCACCAACAGTGTAGGAGGGTTCCCCTTTCTCCACATCCCCGCCAACATCTGTCGTTCCCTGACTCGTTAATTTTAGCCATTCTGACTGGTGTGAGGCGGTATCTCATTGAGGTTTTGATTTAGATTTCCCTGATGCTGAGCGATGTTGAGCACTTTTTCATGTGCCTGTTGGCCATTTGGATGTCTTCTTTGGAACAATGTCTGTTCATGTCTTCTGCCCATTTCTTGATTGGATTATTTGTTCTTTGGGTGTTGAGCTTGATAAGTTCTTTATAGATTTTGGATACTAGCCCTTTATCTGATAAGTCATTTGAAAATATTTTCTCCCATTCTGTCGGTTGTCTTTTGGTTTTGTGAACTGTTTCTTTTGCTGTGCAAAAGCTTTTTATCTTGATGAAATCCCAAAAGTTCATTTTTGCCCTGGCTTCCGTGCCTTTGGCGATGTGTCTAGGAAGAAGTTGCTGGGGCTGAGGTCAAAGAGGTTGCTACCTGTGTTCTCCTTTAGGATTTTGATGGACTCCTGTCTCACGTTTAGGTCTTTCAACCATTTGGAGTCTATTTTTGTGTGTGGTGTAGGGAAATGGTCCAGTTTCATTCTTCTGCATTTGGCTGTCCAATTTTCCCAACACCATTTGTTGAAGAGACTGTCTTTTTTCCATTGGACATTCTTTCCTGCTTTGTCAAAGATAAGTTGACTATAGAGTTGAGAGTCCATTTCTGGGCTCTCGATTCTGTTCCATTGATCTGTGTGTCTGTTTTTGTGCCAGTACCATACTGTCTTGATGATGACAGCTTTGTAATAGAGCTGGAAGTCCGGAATTGTGATGCCGCCAGCTTTGCTTTTCTTTTTCAAGATTCCTCTGGCTATTCGGGGTCTCTTCTGGTTCCATACAAATTTTAGGATTACTTGTTCCATTTCTTTGAAAAAAGTGGATGGTATTTTGATGGGGATTGCATTGAATGTGTAGATTGCTCTAGGTAGCATTGACATCTTCACAATGTTGGTTCTCCCAATCCATGAGCATGGAACGTTTTTCCATTTCTTTGTGTCTTCTTCAATTACTTTCATGAGTATTTTACAGTTTTCTGAGTATAGATCCTTTGCCTCTTTGGTTAAATTTATTCCTAGGTATCTAATGGTTTTGGGTGCAATTGTAAATGAGATCGACTCCTTGATTTGTCTCTCTTCAGTCTTGTTGTTGGTGTATAGGAATGCCACTGATTTCTGTGCATTGATTTTATATCCTGCTACTTGACTGAATTCCTGTATGAGTTCTAGCAGTTTTGGGGTGGAGTCTTTTGGGTTTTCCACATACAGTATCATATCATCTACAAAGAGTGAGAGTTTGACTTCTTCTGTGCCTATTTGGATGCCTTTGATTTCTTTTTGTTGTCTGATTGCTCTGGCTAGGACTTCTAATACTATGTTGAATAGCAGTGGCGAGTGGACATCCCTGCCGCGTTCCTAACCTTAGGGGAAAAGCTCTCAGCCTTTCCCCATTGAGAATGATATTCGCTGTAGGTTTTTCATAGATGGCTTTTATGATATTGAGGTATGTACCCTCTATCCCTATACTCTGAAGAGTTTGGATCAAGAAAGGATGCTGTACTTTGTCAAATGCTTTTTCTGCATCTATTGAGAGGATCATATGATTCTTGCTCTTTGTTTTGTTAATGTATTGTAACACGTTGATTGATTTGCGGATGTTGAACCAGCCTTGCAGCCCAGGAATAAATCCCACTTGGTCATGGTGAATAATCCTTTTAATGTACTGTTGGATCCTATTGGCTAGTATTTTGGTGAGAATTTTTGCATCCATGTTCATCAAGGATATTGGTCTGTAATTCTCTTTTTTGATGGGGTCTTTGTCTGGTTTTGGGATCAAGGTAATGCTGGCCTCATAAAATGAGTTTGGAAGTTTCCCTTCCATTTCTATTTTTTGGAACAGTTTCAGGAGAATAGGTATTAATTCTTCTTGAAATGTCTGATAGAATTCCCCCGGGAAGCCGTCTGGCCCTGGGCTTTTGTTTCTTGGGAGATTTTTGATGACTGTTTCAATTTCCTTAGTGGTTATAGGTCTGTTCAGGTTTTCTATTTCTTCCTGGTTCAATTTTGGTAGTTGATACATCTCTAGGAATGCACCCATTTCTTCCAGGTTCTCTAATTTGCTGGCATAGAGTTGCTCATAATATGTTCTTATAATTGTTTGTATTTCTTTGGTGTTGGTTGTGATCTCTCCTCTTTCATTCATGATTTTGTTGATTTGGGTCATTTCTCTTTTCTTTTTGATCAGTCTGGCCAGGGGTTTATCAATCTTGTTAATTCTTTCAAAGAACCAGCTCCTAGTTTCGTTGATCTGTTCTACTGTTCTTTTGGTTTCTAGTTCATTGATTTCTGCTCTGATCTTTATGATTTCTCTTCTCCTGCTGGGTTTAGGCTTTATTTGCTGTTCTTTCTCCAGCTCCTTTAGGTGTAGGGTTAGGTTGTGTATTTGAGACCTTTCTTGTTTCTTGAGAAAGGCTTGTATTGCTCTATACTTTCCTCTCAGGACTGCCTTTGCTGTATCCCAAAGATTTTGGACAGTTGTGTTTTCATTTTCATTGGTTTCCATGAATTTTTTAAATTCTTCTTTAATTTCCTGGTTAACCCATTCATTCTTTAGTAGGATGCTCTTTAGCCTCCATGTATTTGAGTTCTTTCCGACTTTCCTCTTATGATTGAGTTCTAGTTTCAAGGCATTGTGGTATGAAAACATGCAGGGAATGATCCCAAACTTTTGATACTGGTTGAGACCTGATTTGTGACCTAGGATGTGATCTATTCTGGAGAATGTTCCATGGGCACTAGATTAGAATGTGTATTCCATTGCTTTGGGATGGAATGTTCTGAATATGTCTGTGAAGTCCATTTGGTCCACTGTGTCATTTAAAGTCTTTATTTCCTTGTTGATCTTCTGCTTTGATGATCTGTCCATTTCAGTGAGGGATGTGTTAAAATCCCCCACTATTGTTGTAGTGCTGTCAATGTGTTTCTTTGCTTTTGTTATTAATTGGCTTATATATGTGGCTGCTCCCATGTTAGGGGCATAAATATTTACAATTGTTAGATCTTCTTGTTGGATAGACCCTTTAAGTAGGATATAGTGTCCTTCCTCATCTCTTATTACAGTCTTTGGTTTAAAATCTAATTTGTCTGATATAAGGATTGCTACCCCAGCTTTCTTTTGGTGTCCATTAGCATGGGAAATGGTTTTCCACCCCCTCACTTTCAATCTGGGGGTGTCTTTGGGTCTAAAATGAGTCTCTTGCAGACAACATATCAACAGGTCTCGTTTTTGAATCCAATCTGATAGCCTATGTCTTTTGATTGGGGCATTTAGCCCATTTACATTCAGGGTAACTATTGAAAGATATGAATTTAGTGCCATTGTACTGCCTGTAAGGTGACTATGACTGTATATTGTCTGTGTTCTTTTCTGGTTTACGTTGCTTTTAGGCTCTGTCTTTGCTTAGAGGACCCCTTTCAATATTTCTTGTAGGACTGGTTTCGTGTTTGCAAATTCCTTTAGGTTTTGTTTGTCCAGGAAGCTTTTTCTCTCTCCTTCTATTTTCAAGGACAGCCTAGCTTGATATAGTATTCTTGGCTGCATATGTTTCTCGTTCAGTGCTCTGAAGATATCATGCCAGTCCTTTCTGGCCTGCCAGGTCTCTGTGGATAGGTCTTTTGCCAGTCTAATATTTCTACCATTGTAGGTTACAGATCTCTTCTCCCGAGCTGCTTTCAGGATTATCTCTTCGTCTCTGAGACTCGTAAGTTTTACTATTAGATGTCGGGGTGTTGACCTATTTTTATTGATTTTGAGAGGGGTTCTCTGTGCCTCCTGGATTTTGATGCCTGTTTCCTTCCCCAAATTAGGGGAGTTCTCTGCTATAATTTGCTTCAATATACCTTCTGCCCCTATCTCTCTTTCTTCTTCTTCTGGGATCCCAATTATTCTAATGTTGTTTCGTCTTATGGTATTGCTTATCTCTCGAATTCTGCCCTCATGATCCAGTAGTTGTTTATCTCTCTTTTTCTAAGCTTCTTTTATTTCCATCATTTGGTCTTCTATATCCCTGATTCTCTCTTCTGCCTCATTTATCTTAGCAGTTAGAGCCTCCATTTTTCTTTGCACCTCATTAATAGCCTTTTTATTTCGTCGTGGTTAGATTTTAGTTCTTTTATTTCTCCAGAAAGAGTTTCTCTAATAACTTCCATGCTTTTTTCAAGCCCAGCTAGTATCTTTACAATCATGATTCTGAACTCTACTCCTGACATCATAGTAAGGTCCATATTGAGTAGGTCCTTGGCAGTCAGTACTGCCGCTTGTTCTTTATATTGAGATGATTTTTTCCATCTTGTCATTTTGTTCAGAGGAGAATCAATGAATGAGAGAACAAAATACTAACAGGGTAACAACGTCCCCAGAAAATATACTCTAAACAAATCAGAAAAGACCTGAAACCAGGGAAAAGAAGGGGAAAGAAAGAAAAATGAAAAAGATAAAAACAAACAAAAAAATAGAATATGATCAAATATGATCAGGCTGTTGCATAGATCAATGTCACACACTAGATTTTGGGTGTATTTTGGTCTCTTAGAAGAAAGTGCCTCCCAAAATTTTAAAGACAGAAAAACATATATATATATAAATAAGGGTTAATACAATGAAGGGATGGAATATGACTGTAACAATGAAAATTATAAAAGATTTTATCAAAGGAATTTATAAGATAAGAAGTTGGTTGAAAAAAGAAAGGAGTTTTTTAAAAAGGGGGGAAAAGAGGGAAAAGGGGGGAGAGAATGTGATCACGCAGGAGACTAGAACAAAGCCATACACTAGAGATTTAGGGTATATTTTGATCTGTTAGAAGAAACTGTATCTCAAAATTTTAGAGAGAACTTATATATATATGCCAAAAAATAAGGGTAACTACTATGAAGGGATAGAATATGAGTCTAAAAATGAAAAATAAAAAATGTTTTTCAAAAAGGGGATTGATAAGATGTTGATTGAAAAAGAGAAAAATAAAATTAAAAAAGATATTTACAAAAATTAACTTTGAAAGACTAAAAAATCATGGTAAAAAAAGCCATGAATTCTATGTGCAGTATTCCCCTAGCGCTGGAGTTCTGCTGTTCTCATTGATCGGTAAACTTGGTCTTGGCTGGCTGTTCTTGCTGATCTTCTGGGAGAGGGGCCCATTTCCATGGTTCCCAAATGTATTTGCCAGTGGTGGAATTGCCCCCCCCTTGTCGGGTCTCTGCTAAGTATTCTGCTCGGGTTTGCTCTCGGGAGCTTTTGTTCCCTGCATGCTTTCTGTACAGCTTTGGAGGATGAGAGTGAAAATGCTGGCCTCCCAATCTCCACCCTGGAGGAGCTGAGAACTCGGGGCCCCACTCCTCAGGGTGCCCCCAGAGAAAAGCAGTCGATAACTCCCGTCTCCCCGGTCTCTGGACGCACTCCGTGCTCACCTGACCTGTGACCTGGTGTTTTTATCTCTGGCACCTGACTCCGTGTGGAGTCTCCAAACCCAGCAGATCCCTGCAGTGCACCCCTGTGCCACTCCCCCTGGGGGAGGAAGGGGAGTCTCCCCAGATCTGCCGCTTGTTGGATCCCTGCTGGAAGAGCAGTGCCCCAACTGTGCCATGGATCACGGTTTATGGCAACCCTGAGCTGAGAGCCCACTCCTCAGCTCTGTCTCTGCAGCCGGCTTCCCCGCTCCGATACCTGGGAGCTCTGGCACACTCAGACACCCCCGGTCTTTCTGTGACCCTGAGGGTCCTGAGACCACACTGTCCCACAAGGTTTCCACCCCCTGCTTAGCCAATGGAGCGACATCCCTCAGTGGAGCCTACTTCTAAAGTTCCGATTTTGTGCTCCGCATCTCTATCACCTGCCAGAAGCAGCCGATGGAGACCCCCTCCCCCGCCACCTATCCTCCTGAATATCACCTTGGATTCACTTTTCCGCACGTCCTACCTTCCAGAAAGTGGTCGCTTTCCTGTTCAGAGAGTTGTTGCTATTCTTTTCTTCAATCTCCTGTTGAGTCCGTAGGTGTTCAGAATGGTTTGATCCCTATCCAGCTGAATTCCTGGGACCAGACGAAATCCAGGTCTCCTACTCCTCTGCCATCTTGCTCCGCCCCCTATGTGTCTTTTTTGGAGAAGTGTCTGTTCATGTCTTCTGCCCATTTTTTGACTGGGTTATTACTTTTTTGAGTGTTGAGTTTGAGAAGTTCTTTATAGATCTTGGATATCAGCCCTTTTTCTGTAATGCCATTTGCAAATATCTTTTCCCATTCCGTGGATTACCTCTTAGTTTTCTTGACTATTTCCTTTGCTGTGCTGAAGCTTTTTATCTTCATGAATTCCCAAAAGTTCATTTTTGGTTTTGTTTCCCTTGCCTTTGGAGACATGTGTTGAAAGAAGTTGCTGTGGCTGATGTCAAAGAGGTCACTGCCTATGTTCTCCTCTAGGATTTTGATGGATTCCTGTCTCACATTAAGGTTTTTTTTTATCCATTTTGAGTTTATCTTTGTGTATGGTGTAAGGGAATGGTCCAGTTTCATTCATCCATATGTAGCCTTCCAATTTTTCCAGCTCCATTTATTGAAGAGACTGTCTTTTTTCCATTGGATATTTTTTCCTGATTTGTCAAAGATTAGTTGACCTTAGAGTTGAGGGTCCATTTCTGGAGACTTTATTCTGTTCCATTGGTCTATGTGTCTGTTTTTGTGCCAATACCATGCTGTCTTGGTCATCACAGGTTTGTAATATAGCTTGAAGTCAGGCAACGTGATATCCCCAGGTTTGTTTTTCTTTTTCATCATTCCCTTGGCGATTCAGGGTCTTTTCTGATTCCCTACAAATTTTAGGATTTTTGATGCTATTGTAACTGGGCTTGTTTTCTTAATTTCCAGATTTTTTTCATTGCAAGTGCATATAAATATAATTAATTTATTTTTTAAGATTTATTTATTTATTTTAGAGAAAGAGGGAGGGTGTGAGCAGCGGAAGGGATAGAGGGAGAGGAAGTGGGGAAGCCGATGCCCTGCTGTGTGCAGAGCCCCACTGGGAACTTGATCTGCTAGGACCTGGGAATCATGACCTGAGCCAAAACCAAGACTTGGATGTCTAACTGACTGAGCTACCCAGGCACCCCATAATTGATTTCTTTATAATGATCTTATTGATCTTGTTGATCAACCTTGTTGAATTCACTTATTAGTTTTATTAGTTTTTCATTGGATTTCTTAGGATTTTCTCTATTAAAAAACCATGTTGCTTGTGAATAGAGTTTTATCTCTTCCTCTCCAATCTGGATGACTTTTATTCATTCTCTTGCCTCATTGCCCTGGCTAGAACTTCCAGAACAATGTTGAATAGAAGTGGTGAGAACAGACATCCTGCTTTGTTCCTGATCTTAGGGGAAAACCATCTAGTCTTTCTTCATTAAGTATGATGTCAGATATGGGTTTTTCATAAATGTCCTATATCAGGTTAAGGAAGTTCCCTTGCATTTCTAGTTTTCTGGAGGTTTGTATCATGAAAAGGTGCTAGATTTTGTCAAATACTTTGTATCTATCTACTCAGATCATGAGAATTTATGTTTTATTTTGCTGATATGAAGTATCACATTAATTGATTTTCAAATGTTAAACCAGCCTTGCATTTCTGAGATAAGTCTCACTGGGTCATGGTGTATAATTTTTTATGTGATGCTGGATTACATTGCTTTATGATTTTTAAATCCTTTTCATAAGAGATACTGGTCTATACTTTTTCTGTGTTGTGTTTGTCTGGCTTTGATTTCAGAGTAATGCTAAGCCTCATAAAATGAGTTGGGAAGTATTCCTTTCTCATATTTTTTGGGAGATTTATAAATAATTGTTCATCTTTAAATGTTTGATAGAATTCAGTATTGAAGCTCTCTGGATCTGGACTTTTCTTTGTGGGTAGTTTTTGTATTATTAATTCAATCTCTTCACTTATTACAGGTCTAGTCAGATTAGCTATTTCTCCTTGAGACAGTTTTGTCCTTTTCAACTGTTTTCCAATTTGTTGGCTTACAATTATTCACCATAGACCTTTATAATCCTTTTTATTTCTGTAAGGTTGTTAGTAATCTCTTATTCCTGATTTTAATAATTTGGTCTTCGCTCTTTTTATTTTGATCACTCTAGTTGAAGGCTTATCAATTTTGTTGATATTTCCAAAGAATCAGATTTTGGTTTCATTGATTTTCTCTATTGTTTTTCTATTCTCTGTTTCATTAATTTCAACTCTAATTATTATTTACTTCCTATTGCTTGCTTTAAATTTAGTTTCTTCTTTTACAGTGTCTTAAGATTGAAGGTTAGGTAATTGATTTGCAATACTTTTTCTTTCTTAATATAGGCATGTTGCAACTATAAATTTCCATCTAAGGACTGCATTCTATAAGTTTTGACATGTTATATTTTAATTTTCATTCATATCAAAACATTTTCTGATTTCCTTTTTGCCCATTGTTTATTTAGGTACATAGTTTAATTGCCACATATTTGTGAACTGCCCATATGTTTGACAACTGGCTGATTACGAAATTTTTTTAACAATGCTCAGGGGCATAAATTGCTCTACAAACTAATCCAGTCAAATTGTGTTTCCTCTAAAGAAATGGTTTCTGGGCGCCTGGGTGGCTCAGTTCATTAAGCGACTGCCTTCGGCTCAGGTCATGATCCTGGAGTCCCAGGATCGAGTCCCGCATCGGGCTCCCTGCTCAGCAGGGAGTCTGCTTCTCCCTCTGACCCTCTTCCCTCTTGTGCTCTCTATCTCTCATTCTCTCTCTCTCAAATAAATAAAATATTTAAAAAATAAAAATAAAAAAATGGTTTCTGAGGTCAGTGTTTGATATTTGTTCTGATCCCAGAGGGCTCCTGCCAACTATCTTACTCCTCAATTGTCGTCTGTAAACTAGCTGGCTTACACAGAGTCTATATCTTGAATCTCCTACAGATGCCTTCCACCACAATCTCTACTGTTCTTGAGAGTGACCTTAGTTTTTAATTTCTCCATGCTTTCTTGCCCTTAGTTTTTAACCTCTCCATGTTTTCTTTAAAAAATGACATTAATTCCTTTGGGAAGAGATTAAGAATGTTCTGTTTATGGACTTCTTCTCTCCCTGGGACAATCTCTGAAACAGGGCTCTGGGGCTAGTGGCAAGCGTCTGTCTGAATGACACCTCTATTCTAGGAGATGAGCACTGGTGGGGAGGAGGGCATAAGTCTGTGGTTTCTCAACTTGTTTCTGGTGTGGAACCATAGCCTGAAGGGCAAAGTGACAAGTGCCCCAGTTTTCTCAGCATGTTGTACCCAAGATACAGCCTCTGTTCTACAACTAGAGGCTGTGTGGCACGGGGAAGCCCCACCTCTTAACCATATTTGCCTTGATATTTAGTCTCAGCAATAGGTAGCTGGGGAAAGGATGAAAAATGCTGACATCCTGCTCCTCTTGAGAATAAAGCTTTCCAACCAGGAACTAGAAGGAGAAAAAACTGTCTGTTCTTGGCTACAGGAGTATGGAGTGGGGTCTCTGCATCTCTGAGCTGAGAGAAGGGAGATAATGGTCTTAATTCACAGACTCTCACCTTTCTTACTAAATTTTCATATTTTTTCTTGAATAGATGTATCTTCATTTGCTGTTTGCCCTGAGGACCATTTATATCTTAGGCCTTTCAATTACTCTGGTAACTTTTTTTGTTTTGTTTTGCTACATTTATTCACTCCTCTTCCTCTCTGTAGCCAGGCGGGTATTAAGGGCAGCAGTATCCAAAAGGTGGCATACACCCACTGAGATATGATCAACACCCATTAGATTATTTTCAAAGGTACATAGGTATGTGGATATGGCAAAATATCGGAGATGTTAAAAAAAAATGACTGACGTTTGGGAAACATAACCTTAGAGAAAAAGGTGTGTACCTTAAAAACAAACAAAATTTTCCATTCACTAATTCAACAAATATGTATTGAGCCACTGTTATAGGTCAAGCACTAGTCAAGGCTATTCAGATATAACAACAAAGAGAAGAGAAAAACATCCCTATCCTCATGGATTTTACATTCTATTAGATTGAAACATGAAATTCCCACTATTAGACCATCATTGACCAACAAAAAAGGCAATTTCATATGATTTAACCAAATAGTAGGGGGAAATCCCTAGCTCTATTACTTGTTAGCTATGTGACTCCAGGTAAATCATCCTACCTTTCTAAGCCTCAGTTTTACCATGTGGAAAATTAAGATAATAATAATTTCTTTGTGATGATTCTTAAAGTTGATAAGTAGGTGGTATCTAGCACAGAACTTATTACATAGTAGGCACCTAATATATATATTTTCTTACTTTTGAAAACCTCCAAAAAAAATCAGTGGAGTTTTTGTGCTTATTTTTTTTTTTAAGAAAAAGGTAGGGAATATAGAATAAAATGTCATGTTTCTCTGACAGCCTGAGTGGCAAGAAATTAAATGAGAAAAGAGAGAGGCCTGAAAAAAAATCATGGAAAGTTCCTGGGGAATTAATGGCAAGGAGCCTTGGAGTTCAGTCTGGAAACCCAGCTCACTGCCACCCATGGGTTCAGAGCCTAATAGAATTCAGACAACAGTCTGAACATAACATAGACTGTAGCTCCTGAGTCACTCACAAGTTTCACTTTCTATTGCTTATAGTTTGGTTTCCTCAGAAATGGTTTGGTGGGTAGATGGGAGAGGGAAAAGTGAGGAAAATATCAAGGTATGCTGCTGTTGGGGGAGTGGGAAAGAAGGGTAGTAAACAAAAATCTGAGAAATGGGCAAGAGAAGCAGGGGATGAGCACTTTGGGAAACAAGAATAACAACAATAAACCTTTTACAGTTTTTCTTTCTTTTTTTTTTTTTTTACCAAGGGTAAATGGTCTTAAACAGCACCACAAGGGACAAAAGTTGGATGTTGAGAATTTCTTGACAGTGAAGGTTGTTGAGCACTAGACTGAGAGATTTCACTACAATGGGAGTTGGAAAACTGAAGAGTTTGGGCCCAATCCATCCAGGGACCTGTTTTTGGAAGGCCCGCATGCAAAGAATGATTTTTATTTTTTAAAGAATTGTAAGGGAAGAGTAGGGGACTCTATTCCAACTGGTCCCTGAATTGAGCTGGATATCTACCAGACCACTCTGAACACCTACGAAATCAGCCTGAGATGTAAGAACGTATATCTTGATCTCTATAAACAGACTATCACCGGCAGTTGGTTTCAAGGTATGAAGAAGGGAGCCATAATTCTATGGGCACATATCAGAAAATAAAGGGGGGGGAGCTTTTGGGATCCTGCACTGCTGGAGTGCAAAAGCCTCCCACACTGGGGAAAGGCACAGACTCGCAGACCAATAGCGGCAGAGAAAGGACTTTATGGCAGCCCCCAGACTGAAACCTGGAGCTGCGGGGGGGGGCGGGGGGCCGTGCATGTGGACTGGGGGCAGTTGGTGGTTTTAGAAGCACAAAGAGCAGAGAATCCCAGACCTGGAAGTGAGGGCTGGGAGTGCTGCTGTGGGGTACACAACCCAGGATGCTGTGGTTTTAGCAGCACTGACAGAAACGGAGACAGTGTGGCCTGGAGAGCTTGCTGAAAGACAGACAAGGATCTCTCCCTATTCTGAGGCAGAGGGTTGAAAACAGACTCTTCTGCTCTGACTCGTGGAAGAGATGCGGAAAGCCACCAGGGAAAGCCGCCAGAGAACAAAAGCCCCCAAAAAACAGTTTTCATTGAGCCCATTCCCATGCACACACAGGGGGCAGGGAAAACCTGCCCAAACAGGGTTGCCTGAGTAACAGTGAGACAGGCCCCTCCCCCAGAAGGCAGGCTGGAAGGAAAAGAGGCCGACAACCCTAAGGTCCCTATAAAACAGGTGCATCTTCCTTGGGTTATGGTCAATAATTTGGACACTGTACATTCCCTCAACCACCTCTCAAAGAATGACTAAGAGGAGGAATCCCCAAAATAGGAAATACTCAGAGACTATGAATTCTGCCACAGATTTACAAACGAATACAGATATAAGCAAGATATCAGAAATGGACTTCAGGTAACAGTTATGAAAACAATAGCTAGAATGGAGAAATCGATTAATGGCAACACAGAGTGTCTAAAGGCAGAAATGAGAGCTGAACTGGCAGAACTTAAAAATGCTATCAGTGAGATCCAATCTGATCTAGATACTCCAACAGCTAGGGTAAACAAGGCAGAAGAACAAATTAGTGATCTAGAAGACAAACTGATAGAAAAGAAGGAAAATGAGGAGGCCTGGGAAAAACAGCTTAAAATCCATGAAAACAGAATTAGAGAAATAAGTGATGCCATGAAACAATCCAATGTCAGAATTATAGGGATCCCTGAGGGGGTGGAGAGAGAGAGAGAGAGCATTAGAAGCTATATTTGAGCAAACTGTAGCTGAGAACTTCCCTAATCTGGGGAATAAAACAAACATCCATGTCGTAGAGGCAGAGATGACTCCTCCCAAGATCAAGGAGAACAGGTCAATGCCCTAGCATATAAGAGTAAATCTTCCAAATCTTAAAACAAAGGAAAACCTCTCAAGGGCAGTTAGGGGGAAGAGATTCCTTATGCACAGAGGGAGGAATATCAGAATAACATCAGACCTGTCCACAGAGACCTGGCAAGACAGAAAGGGCTGGCAAGACATATTCAGGATACTCAATGAGAAGAACATGCAGCCAGGAATACTTTATCTGGCAAAGCTGTCATTTAGAATGGATGGAGAGATGCAGAGCTTCCAAGACAAACAGAAAATGAAAAAATATGTGACCACTAAACCGGCCCTGCAAAAAATATTAAGGGAGGTTCTATAAAAGGGGAAAGTCCCCAAGAACGATATAGAACAGAAATTTACAGAGACAATCTATAGAAAGAAAGACTTAACAGGCAACATGATGACAATAAAATCATATCTTTCAATAATCACTGTGAAAGTGAACAGCCTAAATGCTCTCATAAAATGGCATGGGGTTGCAGATTGGATAAATAGACAGGACCGATCAATATGCTGTCTATAAGGGATTAATTCTGAACCTAAAGATACATCCAAACTAAAAGTGAAGGGATGGAGATCCATCTTTCATGCCAACGAACCTCAAAAGAAAGGTGCTATAGCAATTCTCATATCAGACAAATTAGATTTTAAGCTAAAGACTGTAGTAAGAGACAAAAAAGGACACTATATCATGCTTAAAGGGTCTATCCAGCAAGATCTAACAAATGTAAATATCTACGCCCCCACCATGGGAGCAGCCAACTATATAAGCCAACTGTCAACCAAAATAGTCATATTGATAATGATATGTTAATTGTAGAAGACTTCAATTCTCCACTCTCAGCAATAGATAGTTCATCTAAGCAGAAAATCAACAAAGACAAGAGCTTTGAATGACACACTGGACCAGATAGACCACATAGATATATGCAGAACATTCCACCCTAAAACAACAGAAAACTCATTCTTCTTGAGCACACGTGGAACTTTCTCGAGACTAGACCAAATACTCGTTCACAAATCAGGTCTCAACTGATACCCAAAGATTGAGATTATTCCCTGCATATTCTCAGACCTTAACGCTTGAAAACTGGAACTCAATCACAAGAAAAATTTTGGAAGAAATTCAAACACTTGGAAGCTAAAGACCACTCTGCTTAAGAATGTTTGGGTCAAACAGGAAATCAAAGAAGAACTTAAACAATTCATGGGAAAAAATGACAACAAAAAGACATAAGTCCAAAACCTATGGGTTATGGCAAAGGCAGTCCTAAGGGGAAAATACATAGCCATCCAAGCCTCACTCAAAAAAAAAAAAAAAATAGAAAAATCCTGAACATACAAACTAACTTTACATCTTAAAGAACTGGAGAAAAAACAACAAATAATGCCTAAGCCATGCATTAGAAGAGAAATTAAAATTAATTAAGATTAGAGCAGAAATCAATGAATTAGAAACGAGAAATACAGTAGAGCAGATCAAGGAAACTAGAAGCAGGTTCTTTGAAAGAATTAATAAGATCGATAAACCCCTGGCCAGCCTTATTCAAAAGAAAAGAGAAAGGACCCAAATTAAAAAAATTATGAATGAAAGGGAAGAGATCATGACTAACACCAAGGAAATAGAAACAATTATTCAGAAAGTATTATCAACAACTATATGCCAATAAATTAAGCAACCTGGACGGAATGGATGCCTTCCTGGAAATCTATAAACTACCAAGACTGAAACAGGAAGAAATCGACAACATGAATAGGCCAATAACCAGTAACGAGGTTGAAGCAGTGATCAAAAAACCCCAAAAAACAAGAGTCCAAGGCCTGATGGATTCCCTGGGGAATTATACCAAACATTCAAAGAAGAAATAATACCTATTCTACTAAAGCAGTTTCAAAAACTAGAAACAGAAGGAAAACTTTCAAACTCATTCTATGAGGCCAGAATTACCTTAATCCCCAAACCAGGTAAAGACCCCATCAAAAAGGAGAATTTCAGACTGATATCCCTGATGAATATGGATTCCAAAATTCTCAACAAAATGCTACCTAATAGGATCCAACAATACATTAAAAGGATTATCCATCACGACCAGGTGGTATTTATTCCTGGGATGCAAGGTTGGTTCACCATTCACAAATCAATCAATGTGATAGGACACATTAATAAGAGGAGCAAGAAGAACCATATTGTCCTCTCAATTGATGCAGGAAAAAGCATCTGACAAAATACAGCATCCTTTCCTGATTAAAACTCTTCAGAGCATGAGAATAGAGGGAACCTTCCTCAATTTCATAAAATCCATCTATGAAAAACCTACAGTGAATATCATCCTCCATGGGGATAAGCTGAGAGCCTTTCCCTTAAAATCAGGAACACGACAAGGATGGCCACTTTTGCCACTACTGTTCAACATAGAACTAGAAGTTCTAGCAACAGCAATCAGACGACAAAAAGAAATAGACAGTATTCAAACTGGAAAAGAAGAAATCAAACTCTCTCTCTTCGCTGATGACATGATACTTTATGTGGAAAATCCAAAAGACTCCACCCCCAAATTACTAGAACTCATACAGAAATTCAGTAATGTGTCAGGATACAAAATCAATGCACAGAAATCAGTTGCTTTTTTATACACCAACAATGTAACTGTAGAAAGAGAAATTAGAGAATCGATTGCATTTACAATAGCACCAAAAACCATATCTCAGAATAAACCTAACGAAAAAGGTAAAGGATCTATACTCTAGGAACTACAGAACACTTTTGAAAGAAATTGAAGAAGACACAAAAAGATGGGAAAACATTCCATGCTCATGGATTGGAAGAATAAACATTGTTAAAATATCTATGCTGCCAGAGCAATCTTCTACTTTCAACACCATCCTGATCAAAATTCCAATGACAATTTTCAAAGTGCTGGAACAAACAATCCTAAAATTTCTATGGAACCAGAAAAGACCCCAAATCACCAAGGAAATGTTGAAAAAGAAAACCAAAGCTTGGGACATCACGTTGCCTGATTTCAAGTTATATTACAAAGCAGTGACCACCAAGACAACATGACACTGACATAAAAACAGACATATAGACCAGTGGAACAGATTAGAAAGCCCAGAAATGGACCCTCCACTCTATGGTCAAATAATCTTTGACAAAGCAGGAATAAATATTCAGTGAAAAAAAGACAGTCTCCTCAATAAAAGGTGCTGGGAAAATTAGACAGCTCTATACAAAAGAATGAAATTTGACCATTCTCTAACACCATACACAAAGATAAACTCAAAATGGATGAAAGACCTCAATGTGAGATAGGAATCCATCAAAATCCTAGAGAAGATCATAGGCAGTAACTTCTTCAACATTGGCCACAGCAACTTCTTTCAAGATTCATCTCCAAAGGCAAGTGAAACAAAAGCGAAAATGAATTTTTGGGGTTTCATCAATAGAAAAAGCTTCTGCACAGCAAAGGAAACAGTCAACAAAACAAAGAGGCAACCCGCAGAATGGAAGAAGATATTTACAAATGACAGTACAAGGAGCAGATATCCAAGATCTATAAAGAACTTCTCAAACAAATAATGAAGCCAAAAAATGAGCAGAAGACATGAACAGACACTTCTCAAATAACAACGTACAAATGGCTAACAAACACATGAAAACATGTTCATTATCGTTAACCATCAGGGAAATTCAAATCAAAACCACCTTACACCAGTTAGAATGGCAAAAATTGACAAGGCACCAAACAAGTGCTGGAGAGGTTGTGGAGGAAGGGGAACCCTCCTACAGTGTTGGTGAAAATGTAAGTTGGTACAGCCACTTTGGAAAACAGTATGGCGTTTCCTCAAAAAGTTAAAAATAGGACAACCCTCTGACCCAGCAATTGCACTACTGGGTATTTACTCCAATGACACCAATGTAGTGAAAAGAACGTCCAGATGCACCCCAATGTTCATAGCAGCAATGTCCGCAATAGCCAAACTGTGGAAAGAGCTGAGATGCCCTTCAACATAAGAATGGATAAAGAAGGTGTGGTCCATATATACAATGGAATATTACTCAGCCATCAGAAAGGATGAATACCCAGCTTTTGCATCAACATGCATGGGACTGGAGGAGATTATGCTAAGTGAAATAAGTCAAGCAGGGAAAGTCAATTGTCATATGGTTTCACTTATTCATGGAAAATAATGAATAGCATGGAGGACATTAGGATAAGGAAGGGAAAAATGAAAGGGGGGAATCGGAAGGGGAGATGAACCATGAAAGTCTATGGACTCCAAGAAACCAACTGAGGGTTTTAGGGGGAGGGGAATGGGGGCATGTGTTAGCCCAGTGATGGGTATTAAGGAGGGTATGTATTGCATGGAGCACTGGGTGTTATACACAAACAATGAATCATGGAACACTACATCCAAAACTAATGATGTAATGTATGGTGATTAACATAAAAATAAAAAATTTTTTAAAAAGTAAAAAAAAACTACATCAAAAACTAATGTGACCATATGATCCAGCAATTGCACTACTGGGTATTTACCCCAAAGAGACAAATGTAGGGATCTGAAGGGGTACATGCACCCCAATGTTTATAGCAACAATGTCCACAGTAGCCAAACTATGGAAAGAGCCAAGATGTCCATCGACAGTTGAATGGATAAAGATGTGGTATATGTATACAATGGAATATTATGCAGCCATCAAAAGGAATGAAATCTTGCCATTTGCAATGACGTTGATGGAAGTGGAGGGTATTATGCTGAGCGAAATAAGTCAATCAGAGAAAGACATGTATCTTATGACTTCACTGATATAAGTAATTCTTAATCTCAGGAAACAAACTGAGGGTTGCTGGAGTGGTGGGGGGTGGGAGGGATGGGGTGGCTGGGTGATAGACATTGGGGAAGGTATGTGCTATGGTGAGCGCTGTGAATTGTGCAAGACTGTTGAATCACAGACCTGTACCTTTGAAACAAATAATACATTATAAAAAAAACTAATGTGACTAACATAACATAATAAAATAAAATAGAATAAAAAAAAGAATTGTAAGAGAAGGAGTTGGAGGAGAAATGATACAGTGGCCCTCAAAGCCTAAAATATCTCTAATCCAACCCTTTACAGAAAAATTTGTCAACCCCCATTGTAGAGGAACTGGCTCATCCTATTTCTTTGGGTCCTTGATTTCGCATTTAAAATTTGAGGAGAACTCTTAATCTAATCACCTCAGGTGGATGTTATGAAGATACCAGGGGAATCTTAAAGTCAGAGTAAAGGGGTAGGAGAAAGATGGGGATGCCCTAAAGAGGAAATCCCTATTTGGGAAACCTTGAGGCCATGCTGTGGAGCTCCAGGCTGGTTTGGTGAGGGGGTAGAGAGAATTGGGGCTGGCAATGGGGAGGGAGTACAATGGGAAAGAGAAAAGATAAAGCAGGAAGAAGAGATGACAATATTTTATACCTGTCCCATTCCATAAGCAAAGTCTCAATGGGGATAAACAAGAGAAAGGGAAACAAAAGGAACATGTCAGACAAATGCTGTAGAGTCCAAGGTGTTGTTCTTGGAAGAGAGGATGAGAGGAAACAGGTGTTTCAGCTTAGACAACAAGGCTTAGAAAACTGGCCACTCATTGGTGGAGAAGTTAACTAGCTGGATTGAGGTCAGGGGGAAAAAATAAATAAAAACTTGGCCTCTGTCTGGTGGCTTACAGGCCAATTACAAGAAGAGCTGGGTGATTCAGAAGGCCTGTCAATGGCAGCCTCAGAAGGTGTCTGTCCTTGGCTCCCTTCCAGATTTGAATCCTCTCTTCAACATTCTCAGCAAGCAATCTTTCAGTCTTTACTACCTGGTATTGGGGAGCTCCTTCATTCTTGAAGCAGCCCACTATGGTTAAACCTCTTGGCTAAGACCTTTTTGTTTATATATTGACATTGATCTTTCCATAATTTCTGTCCCCTAGTCTTGATTCTTTGAAACAGTACCAAACTGGTCAACTCCTACTTTCATAGTAGGAGGAATGGATAATATGTGTAAGGAAAAGAACACTAGATTTGGAGTCAGGAACCCTGATTTGGAATCCTGGCTCTTGGCAGTATCCAATCCTGATGAAACTCATTTACTTCATCTGGAAAATGATCAAAATGATACCTTCCCTATGTACCTCCAGGCTTAATTTATGTGGATCAAGTAACTATAATAAGGATGACACATAATGATTTCGTAGAATAATTTGTAAACTTGCAAGAAGTACACAGTTGTAAACTATTTTGACCATTGCTACTCTGTGAACATGGCTTTGTCTGGGCTTGGGAGACTGTTAGACTCAAGCTCTATTCCCAGGGCTGACCTCAATCTGTTCACCAAAGATGGCTGTTTTTCTTTTTCCATGACAAGGGCTAGAGGTGATTTAACATGCTGGAGGCACAGAACTCATGGGGTCGGTGGGGGGAGGAGAATGAAGTTTACAGCAAATCAAGGGCAAAAGGACTTTAGGGTCTCCACTAATCCCCACTATACAAGCATCACAATTATAGCATCCCACTCATGTTCTACCTGAACCCTTCTAGAAACAGGAAACTCATGTCTCTCAAAGGGTTTCTTCTGTGGTCACATCTAATCCTTTCACAAGTTCCTTGTTGTGTTGAATGATCATTAGCTTCCCTGAACATTTACCCTTTGGCCCTGGCTTTGTTTTCAGAGAAAATTCAACAGATTTGACTCACATTTGTGCAGGGCTCTGTAAGAGGAGAATAAGTACACAGCCCCATTCCTTAAAATATGTACTATCCATTGAGGGCACTAAGATAAGGACATGAATTATAATACAAAGTAGAATAAGACAAGAGGAGGAACTTCTCAAACAAGTTATTAAACAGTGAAACAGTCTGCCAGAGGAGGCTGTTGAATATTTTTCTCTGTAGAGCTTTAAAAACAGATTTTCATTTGTCTGGGAGGGGTTAAATGTAGGCCTGCCTAGAGGCAGGGGAATGATCTAAATAATCTCAGTGAAGTCCCTGAAGCCCTGAAATTCTAAAATTTGAGAAGTCTCCTAACCAATACTGCATGCTTACACATATCTAAGCCAAAGGGGAAAACCTGGCCTCATCTTGCTACTCCCGGTCCCAAGAAGAATGACCCTGTGGAGGTCAGATTTGCTCCTCACCACAACCCCTAAATACCACTTCACTCCAGGTTCACACTTACCTTGGAGTCCTGGCTCAAGCTTATTGTTGCCCTTTACTGGAGCATACTCCTAGCCCCTGCCCCTTCTTCTCTTCCACTATTAGTCAGACTTTGCCATTCAGAAAGACCAGCCCAAGTTCTCTTTCCTCCAGCAAGCCGTCCAAGGGTCTTCTCACTCCTTGAAGCTGCCATTGCATTTCCAATTAGAAACACATTACAAGTGCCCAGGTATCTTCAACTTGTCCTGTTTCTAAATTCTAGGTGCCATAAAAACAATCTAGTTCCATCCTTTAGCCCAGTGACTTTCAAACTCTTATTGAAAATCACAGATGAACCATGAGAGTCTATGGACTCTGAGAAACAAACTGAGGGTTTTAGAGGGGAGGGGGTTGGGGGGATGGGTTAGCCGGGTGATAGGTATTAAGGAGGGCACATACTGCATGGAGCACTGGGTGTTATACAAAAACAATTAATCATGGATTACTACATCAAAAACTAATGATGTATTGTATGGTGACTAATATAACATAATAAAATAAAATTTAAAAAAAGAATTCCTCATATCAGTGAGATCATATGATAAAAAAAGAAAATCATAAAAAATGCATTGTACACACCAATCTATTAGGTTGAATCATATAAAATTGTTATATTTTTTGTAAGTCAAAAACAGTCAGATGATGTTGATTTCAATAAGGTTCAACCTAATAGAAGAAAACCCAGATAAAAGTTTCAGGAACCATTAATTGGCCTTACCACATATGAGGCACTCTGATATTGCCTATTCTGTTAAGTCACTTTTCTTTTTTTTTTTTTTTGAAATGCTAGTTGCAACCCACCAAAATGATTTCATGAGCCACTAATGGGTTGCAATCTAAAGTTTGAAAACCACTGCTTTGTTCCTTAACTGCATCCTTTCTGTGATATTGGCATGGAAGCCATCTGTCATTTTATTGGTCACTTAAAATATTAATTTCCTGTGTTTGGAGAATTTTCTTCCTGATGAGGCTTGGTAGGAAGCAAAGGCCATTTCCCACCAGAGAAGCTGAAAATAGCAGATACTTGTTTTCTTATCCTCCCTTGTGGCCAGAATGACCTAGGCTCTGTCAATAAGATGTACCCACCAAGACTTTGACTATGGAGCTCTGGAGGCAAGGAAACAGTAATCATAAATAGCAGTGGTGGTATAATACCAAGAATGAGAATCAAAATGACACCTAGTAGGGTATCAGTGTCCAGTGCTAGAAGTGTTGGTGATACAAATCATAGCATCTAGTGCCTAGCTGGCACAACTATAAGTAATGTTTTTACCAGACAAATCCTGTGGCGTGATTTTATGGTATTTTTCTTGACTACATAACCCTAAGTCAGGTTCTCCAGCTTTCCCGGGGATTCTGTGCGCTCTCCAATATCCTTTGATGATCTTTGAATGGCTCACTTAGAGTTGATTTCTGTTGCTTTCAGCTCAGAACCTTGTCTGCTATGCTGAGCAGTCCTTCTTGAGCCAGACTCCCATGAAGGGAGTCTCCTGGAGGCCAGGAGTAAGACTTTTTTCTTACTAATCTCCCACATTCAGGAAAGGCCTGGGTACATGCTAGATGATTCATGACATTAAGTGTGTGGAACTATTTTCATGCTACCCACTTCCTTCTACTCCCAGATCTAACATGCAATAACAACATGACCAAGTATTCTAAGACTTATTAACACTACTGCCACTGCCCCTCTTTGTTTCTGATACCCTTGGCATACTCAGTGGTACCAGGGGTCAGCCTGTCAACAACAAAAGGTAGTAATAAAAGTCCATATTTGTTAGTTAGGCTCTGAATGTGGTAGAGAGGGGCTCTAGATCAGATCATACCTCCCAAAGATAGGTCCTTTGGGGTGAGCCCTAAAGATGCATGGCCTTCAGAGCTGCTCCCCACCTCATTCCTCCCTCTTTTCTCTCATCCTGTTGGCAGGGATAGAGGGGGAAACAGTGCAACTAAACAGCCCTTAATAGCTGGCAACCTTAGCCTATACTATGATTGCCACAGACATGTGGTGACTTACTGTGGCAACCTGCCTCTAGACCAAGGCAGGAATCCATGTGTCAGGGGCGCCTGGGTGGCTCAGTCGGATAAGCATCTGCCTTTAGCTCAGGTCATGATCTCAGGGTCCTGGGATTGAGCCCCACATCGGGCTCCCTGCTCAGTGGGGAGCCTGCTTCTCCCTCTCCCTCTGCCTGCTGCTCCCCCTGCTTGTGCTCTCTCTCTCTCTCTGTCAAATGAATAAATAAAATCTTAAAAAAAAAAAAAGGAATCCATGTGTCAGTAAGGAAGTTGGCAACTTCTGGGAGTGTACCAGACCTAATACATGAGCCTACTGTCAGTTCCCTGTAGACCATTTCCAGCTGCCACACTTCCCCTTGCCACAGCCTAGCAGCCAGCAAATGTGTAACTGTTGAGGGTTGAAAGCTGACAGCACAGCCTCACCCCTCCTCATCCTGCTCTCCAGTCCACTGAGTTTGAGATAATCCCCGTTACTCCCATCCTAGAGGAGAATGCAAGTTCCATCTTTTGCTCCTCATCCGAGCTGTGGTCACTGGCTCACAGCCATCCACCCCCCTACACACATGCACCACGAGAAATGGGAACAGGACGTCTTGCTCCTTTTGAAAGGCTGCTAATCCTACAACTACCCTGAAATGACTCTCCCTGACCCTACTGAACAGCCTATTGAAGTATGAGGGTGCCTAACAGATTTACAACCATTCTTTTTTTCAATGTTCACAGCAAGCCTCTGATGTCCATATTATTTGCCATCAATTAAACAGATAAGAAACTGAGGCATAGAGTAATCAAGTAATGTATCATGGCTCACCTTGCCAGGGAGTTAGTTCTTTGTTCAGAAGGTGAGCAAGCAGAGTCTGTCTGTCCTTGTCTGGCAGGCAGTAAGGGAGTTTATGTATTAAACTGTCTGGCAGGGGGGCAGTATTGGACCAATTGACCATTTCAACCCGTTATTCGATAGTTCTAGGTAGTAGAGCAAGGTCTCAAACCTGGGTCTTCTGCTTTATCATTCAAGGCTATTTGCCTTATGCCACTAGATATGAGGTCTTTGAGAGCAGATGCCACATCTTAGACATCACTTTTATGTCCTCTACCTGGCATTGCACATAATAGGCATTGATTGTTGACTTAATTCTTGATTTACCTTGTTTTTATTTAACGGTGATAATAAACACTTATAAAGTGGTTACTGTATACCAGGTGCTGTTCTCTAAGTGCTTTTCATCTATTAATTCACTCAATGCTCACAACAAGCCTACGAGGTAAGTACTATTATCTGCATTTTACAGATAAGGAAACTGAGGCACAGAGAAGTAAAATAACACAACTGGTAAGCTTTGGAGCAAAGGTTCAAACCCAGGCAGTCTGACTGCAGAGTCCTGTCCCTAACCATTCCACTACATTGTCTGTCAGTATGCTATGAATGCATGCATGTGTGTTCTCCATAACCACAGTTTACTGGTCCACCAAGAAACGTCATTTTCAAACACATACAGGCAATTTGATGAGAGAAGTTAGTACAAAAGCCACTTGGCTAAAACTAGAATGTGGTGTAAATAGGGTGGGTGTGACCCTGAGGCTTTGTGGAGCTCCTCTCTATCTTTCTTCTCTTTCCCCACTGAGGCATCCCAGCTGAAGCCCTCTCCTCCTATTTTTCCTGCTCACCAGCTAGAAATCCTGGCCCTACCCCAGCCTGGATTACCTCTGTTCCCTGGCCAAGTTCCCAGCTGGAGGAAAACAACCCACTGCACCTGGCTCACATCCTCCAAACCAGGAAGACCACTGCACCACTGAAGACATGAGTAGCAAGAGACTCAGCCCTGCAGATATGCCTGATCCAACAGAAAGAATAAGCCCTAACTCAGAGACCATAGGGACAGAAGGTACCACCCCAACTATCTCACCCTCAGGAGGAAAAAGGAGGAGGCAGATTCTCCTTACTGTGACATCATGATTTGCGAACTTCTCCCTGCTTAAGCAACACAGCTCCTGTCCATAGTGTGATGTAGATGAAAGACCAGGGCACCAGGAGCAGGGATGGAATAATGATAACAGCTACCATTCATTACATTCTTACTCTATGGCACAAACTGCTGAGTACTACCAATCATTTCACTTGATCTTCCCAACAATCCTGTGAAGCAGGTGCTAATTAGGCTCTCCTTTTACAGATGGAAAAACTGAGAAGTTAAGTGATTTGCCCAAAGCCACATAGCTTCTATGTAGAAGAGTCAAGACTTCCCTCCAGATTAGGCTAAGTGAAGTAAGTCAAGCAGAGAAAGTCAGTTATCATATGTTTTCACTTATTTGTGGAACATAAGGAATAGCATGGAGGACATTAGGAGAAGGAAGGGAAAAATGAAGGGGGGGAAATCGGAGGGGGAGACAAACCATGAGAGACTATGGACTCAGAGTAACAAACAGGGCTTTAGAGGGGAGGGGGTTGGGGGGATGGGTTAGCCCAGTGATGGGTATTAAGGAGGGCACATACTGCATGGAGCACTGGGTATTATACAAAAACAATGAATCATGGATCACTACATCAAAAACTAATGATGTATTGTATGGTAACTAACATAACATAATTAAATTAAATTAAAAAAAAAGACTTCCCTCCAGGCCAGCTGAAGCTCAAGCTGTGTTCTTGTTACCCTCTTCTGCCCTTCTATTGGTCTCTCAGGGCTCTTCTAGCCTTGCCATGTGAAGTTGAGAATTGGAGGTATGACTAATGAGGGTGTTACCATTTTACATGACCATGAGGCATCAAGTGCAAGTTCAACTCCTCTTGCCATGTTTCATTGAGCCAATGCCCTCACGTTATAGACAGTGGTACTAAAGACCAGAGAAAAAAGCCAGTTTGCTTGAGGTCCTTGTAGCAAGTCTGCTCCTTGCCCAGTATGGCTTCTAATGCTCTACAAGACTGATTTCCTTCACGCTGCCCTGTTCATTGACAAAGTGTCAGACAGTCCCCAAATAAAAGTGTCTCAGTGATTCAGCCCTTTTGCTTAAAAGTTGAAACCAATTTTACAGTTTTAACATCTATGCTATTGTCTTGTTATTCTCTCTCTCCTGTGCACGTGCGTGCATGCATGCACGCACACACACACACACACACACACACACACACACACACACACACAGAACAATGATGCTCTAAAACTGTGCATCCTTTCACATGCCAGAAAATATAGAGTTGGGAATCCTCAGAATGGATGTTGGCCGTTATTTAGAATTTCCTAGATTTTTCTGAAGTTAGAGGAGTCCAAAACCTGGGGCAAGATAATACCAATTGCTAGATAAGACCACAGGTTCCTGGGCTGTGTATGAGGGCTCTCTGCCCTCAGAAACAACCTTACATGTAGGAATAATATAAACAACAGCCTCTGCATCAAGGCTTAAGGGCACTCACTCCCAAGTGGCTGATGCCTGAAATGATATCATTAGGTTCAGCATTACCTCTTATGTTGGACTGCTTTCAAAATGCTAGCAACTCTGGAGGAAGAAGAAGGTTGCTTCTGTTCCTGAAGCTTCATTGGATGCCCCTAACAAGCTAGACAAATGTTCTGAGGATGAGAGGGCACAGAAAAGTGAAACAGGCTTCACAAAGGCAAACTTTACTGGCTCTTAGTGTTTTGCCAAAGGACCCTAAAAGCAACCTGATCCAACCCTCTCCTCTATTCATTCCCCAACCACAATTGCTATCTAATATTTAAATCTTCCCTGTGGCATTCCCATAAAGCAAAGGATTGTACCCCTCCAGTGATGGGGAGCTCATTACCCTTACAGCATCCATGTTATTATTAGACATTTTGTCCTTTTGTGGAGTTGAAATCTGTCATCCTGTAGCTTTCAGGTACCTATATAAAGTATTCAATAAATATTTATCTCCTCCAACTTTGTCTTCTATGCATGGGTGGAGCCACGCAGACCCTGTCTTCTCCTTCCCTATATTAGGTCTTCTGAAGCCTTTTGGCCCTTTGGTCTTTACCAAATCTCCTTGAATTCTTTCTTGAAGTTATAAAGTCCCAGCTCCCTCAACCACTCTCCAATCTGTTCACGCAGCCAGACTCCTGGTTGGTTTGAGGCCTCTTTCACATGTGGGCCCAGACATTTTTCTTAGCTTTCATGCCCCCTGCCTTCTCCATCATAGGACACACACTGACTAATTCACATATACATATATGGGGAACATCTGCCCAGCCAACCCAAAATAGAACTGATAGAAACACTGACACCCAGAGAAGGGAGGAAACATTGTTTATTAAAAACGCTTCTCTCATTTGGCCAGCATCTTTCCCCAAAGGTAATGTTTTTCAAAGTGTGGTATGGACCACCTGAGTCAGAATTACCTGAAACAAAATCTCTGGTAGTTAGAACCAAAGAATCTGCATGTTTAGCAAGCACCCTCAGTGATTCTGGGACACACTGGAAGTGGAAAACTAGGGCCTAAGAATAAGCAGTGTTTCACTGGTGTCTTTCATTCTGTGAATATTTGTTGATAATTTACTATTACCTTTCCATATTATCAGTCCAAACGCATTCCCACTTCAATCAGAGATGTTCCTTTCTGGAAATCAAATTCTGAAACTGCAGTATGAAAGCATTAAGTAACCTAAATGTTCCTTCCCTGTCTCTTCAGCTTCTCTGGTCCTGTTTTTTTCTGCCCACTTCTTCATAGCCTTAATTCCATACCTCAACCTTTCTTACCATTTTTTTCTGCTGTCATTCTCCTGACTAAAGCTGCCTTACAATGCTTTAACCCTCAAAATACGGGCACATGGTTCCCCTTAGTGTGCAAACGAGCCTCTAGTTAGCACATGAGTATACTTGTCATCATTCAGGTTATGTGAGTTGCATGCTTAAAGTTCTGTTGTCTAACCAACTTATAAAGGGATACCATCAGACCACATCACCATAGAGGGACTGGGAAGAAGAATAGGGGGACCCACTCCTTTATGAATTATCCCAGAAAGCTCCAAAGTTGGGGGATCCTAAGAACTTGAGCTTCTCACAGTGAGATGAACAGATATTGACCAGACCCTGTGCAAAGTACTGTCCAGAGTTCCTGTTGTTTAAACCTCCTAACTACTAGTCGTCTTGGGGTTAAACAAATGTCCACTTGTCTACCCATACATCTATTCTAAACTGGAGTTGATGGATTAGGGACTTTGGGTCATTTGGGAAGTTTGAAAAGTAGAGTGGAGTTCTTTGGTATCTGTTTTTGACCATGAAAGGCCACTGTCATGTAGCAGGAGATAAGACAGTACGGGTCCCATGTTGCTGGGAGGGGCCTGGGGAGGGAGGAAATCCAAGCAAAGTGACTAAAAGGCAAAGTCAGTTCATCTGGGACAAGAAGGGGATTAGTTAACTTAAGAGAATAACAACTGAGGCTCAGGGAAACCTTTCATTGATTGTGCTTACTACATATATAGACTCAGAAACCTGTACTTAATACTCTCCCAAGGGGCTATCATGTTGGTACTTCCTCAGCTAGGAAAAAAAAAATTCTATCATAATATGGAAAAAAAAGGTGCATTTTGAAAACCCAACTGTTATTATGTATGCTCTTTGTAATTTCTTCTTTAATTAGCTGTTTGTTTGCCTTTACTTAACTTTTCTATTGATGAATGTCAACAGAGAATCACAGGGTCTGTCTGTGGTTAAGCTGTGTTCTAGGGGAGACAGTGGGAGCAACACTAGAACACAGGCAAAAGCATTCCAAGAAGGCAGTGAGGCTAGGAGGAACTAAATTTGGACTACCACACTACCTGCCCACAGGAATTTGTGACTCTAGAAGTTTCTAACTTCTGGGTATATAAGTTGTGGTATATTCAAACAATAGAATACCATATAGCAATGGAAAAAAACTATAACTATGAACAACTCTAGCTTCTCACATTTGAATATGTACATGAATAATGTGAGGATCTTGTTAAAATAAAGATTCTGAATCAGTATGTAAAGAGTGGGGCCTGAGATTCTGTATTTCTAGTAAGTTACCAAATGATACAGATGTTGCTGATCAGAAAACAGTACTTTGAATAGAAAGAGGCTCAAGTACCTCTTAGCAAATGGTAGAGGGAGGGTTCTCATCCCTTTCTTCCATCAATGTGCTCATCCCTTTTTTCTATCAACATGTTCTGTAGCCCTCCTAAGCCTCCTAGGTCTCTGAGATATCTTTCCCAAGTTGCTCCTCAGATCCTCACAAAGAGTTACCAGAAGTTTCAGAAAACTCCCTTTCAGGCCAGTAAGCTACAGTCAGTTTTGTCTGCACAATCCATCAGTAAAGTAAGTACTTGAAAAAAAAATGAACCACTGAAAGTAGAATTTCAGATATGTGGGAAAGAAATTTGGGGCCAGGGAAACTTCCTGGCACCTAGTAAATCACACCACAGACAGTCATTAAACTCTCTTACATTACACTTGCCTGCCTCACCCACATCTTATGCTCACTGCCTCCTGTTCTCACTGGAGAGAAAGATAAGCTCTTCTTCACCTCAGGTTCCCCAGGGCATGAGTTTTGCATCTTTTCTACTGGGCCCTGCTCCCTGGTTTCCTTCTCATCTAAGGCCACATCTCCTCCAAGGTGAGTCTTAAATCTGTCCTTAATATTTTGAAGAAAGGGCTTCTGTGGAGTAAGAGAAAGAACACCAGTTTCGAGTTTCCGCAGATTGAGTTAGAATGCTGACTTCCCCAGTCACTAGCCATGTGACTTTGGCTTTTTGGTTCAAAAAGTGGTTTAATGAGCAACCACTAGTTTCCATGTTTGTTCAGAGGCTGAAATACAAGGGCAAACAAATCAGACAAGGACCCTGCCCTCGTGGAGCCCTCACAGAGCTCATATTCTAGCAGGAAAAGATAGACAGTAAACAAATATGCAATATTTTGGGTGATGGCAAGTGCTCTGAAAATGAAGTGGAATAATAACAGAATGATAGGAGTTGTTACTTGAGATATCAGGGAAAACACCTTTGCCATGTGACACTGGAATAGAGAACTGAATGAAATGAGGTAGTGAGCCATTAAGCTAAAGGAAGAGTATTCTAAGCTGGAAAAAGAAAACACAGGGTGAAGTCATGAAGTAGAAGCAAGCTTGATGCGTTTGAGAGATGAGAGTGGTTTGAATC
The DNA here is from genome assembly GCF_003265705.2 of Callorhinus ursinus. NCBI lineage: Eukaryota > Metazoa > Chordata > Mammalia > Carnivora > Otariidae > Callorhinus > Callorhinus ursinus. Next base: position 527,859 of record NW_027397128.1, read on the forward strand.
AGGCAGACTGGTAATAGAAGTAGTGAGAATCAGGCACATTCTAGATATATTTCAACTTTACCTCCTAAACTCCTAGGAAATACCATATGATTCAGCAATCATGCTCTATGGTATTTACTCAGATGAACTGAAAAGTTATACCCACACAAAAACCTGTACACATGTATTTATCACAGCTTTATTCATATTTGCCAAAACTTGGAAGCAGTCAAGATGTCCTTCAGTAGGTGAATGGATATACAACCTGTAGCACATCCATAAAAGGCAATATTATTCAGCAGTTAACAATGACATACAAATCTACAGAAAAACATGGAGTAACCTTAAATGCATATTGGTAAATGAATTAGGCCAGTCTGAAAATGCTACATAACGTATGATTCCAACAATATGACACTCTGAAAAAGGCAAAGCTATGGAGAAAGTAGAAAGAACAGTGTTTTTCAGGGCTTCAGTATGAGGAAATGAGAGAAGAATAGGTAGAACATTGGTGATTTTTAGGGCAGGGAAACTATTTTGTATTATACTATATATATTAGTATGCCATATGTTAGTATTGATGTATATATTATACTATTATAGTATTCTACTATATAACTCATACTATTATATACTATATATTTGTTCAAACCTACTGAGTACCAACAGTTAACCCTAATATAAACTATAGTCTTTAATTAATAATAACCTATCCATAAAGACACATCAAAAAAGCCAGAAAAATATTACATTAAAATATTATTTATCTTGGAAAAAATGATAGTATTAAACCTCTTATCTGTCAGTGTTAGGAAAGTAATAAGAGGATGTGGTAGTCTTGAATTCGAATTTTGTCTCTGCTGGGCTCACGGGGGAGAAATTGTTCACTCTTCTAGGAGCACATCTGTGAGCAGTGGCATTCCCAGAGACATCCCTCCAGGGACAAAAGAGCCGGTGGGCACCTTTTCCCTCTGCCCCTCTGCACAGACAAGGAACCACCTGTTGAGAGTGGCTCACCCAAAGCACTGGCTGCCTAGCCTGCTTGCTACAAGTCCCATGACCCTACACTCTGGCACAACTGCCCTTTGTGGTCAAACCTGCATCAGTCTCCCAGAAAACCAGTGTGGGTCCCTGCCATAGCATGTGACTAAATTTTGGAGTTTTAAAAGTCAATAGGCTTGGTTGGGATAGAGCACAAAGTGCACTGTACTGCTCCTGGCAGGCAAGCAACCTGGAGACAGACAGTGTGAAAATGGCAATGTGAAAAATGCCTGAGATGCACAGGGGGAGATTATTAGCTCCTCAAGGAGTGCTCCCCTGAGAGCAGCAAGTACATAGATGCCTCTCCAGGGACAAAGGAGCTGGCTGGCACCATTTCCCTCCCCAGGCCTGCTGCATAAAACAGATTCAGTAAACAGCACAGTAACTACTCTGGTTGCCTAACCTTCTTACACCAAGTCCTGCACTCCTGTGCTCTGCCAGTACTGCCCTTCTCTGGCAGGTGTGCTTCAGACCCAGCTCAGCAGGCCCTTTCCCCAGGAGACCAGGAAAAACACACGCATACACCATGTCTCCTGACCACAGAGATCTGCAAGGTTTCAGTTCAAGTGGAAGTAGCATCAGGTCTCATTTAATAAGAAGACAAGAGCACACTTAGTTAAATCTCACCACACTCTGGCCAACATCCAAACAATGCCCACCACAAGCAAAGAGAGCCTCTGCAGATGACTGGCCTGAAGGATAGAACAGCCAAAACACACCAGTAGAACATGTGCAACACACAACACAGACACTCCCTGAAGCACCAGGCCCTGGGCACTATATGACTTCTTCATAAAGCCATTACTCTCAGGAACAGGAAACATAACAGGCTTTTCTAACACAGAGAAGACAGAGACATAGGCAAAATGTCAAGAGGAAGAAATTCATCCAAAATGAAACAAGAAAAGGACAAGTCCACAGATTTAATTGAAACAGATATAAGTAATATAAATAATATAAGTAAGTAATAAGGATACTCACTGGGCTTTGGAAAAAAATGGAAGACTTCAGGGAGTCCCTTATTCAGAGATAAAGGAGTTAAAAAATAACCAGTCAGAAATGAAAAAAAATGCAATAACTGAGATTAAAAAGACACCAAAGGCAATGACCACACGGATGGGAGAGACAGAGGAATAAATAAGTGATATAGGAGATAAAATAATGGAAAATAAAGAAGCTGAACAAAAGAGAGAAAGAATAATTATGGAACACAAAAATAGACTTAGAAAAATCAGTGACTCTGTCAAACATAATAACATTCATATTATAAGAGTCCCAAAAGAAGAAGAGAGAGAAAAGGAGGGCAGAAGGTTTATTTGAGGAAATTATAGTTGAAAACATCCCTAATCTGGGGAAAGAAACAGACTTCCAATTCCAGGAGGCAGAGAGAACGCCCATTAAAATCAACAAAAGAAGGCCACCACCAAGACATATTGTAATTGAATTTGCAAAATATGGCAATAAGAAAAAAAATCCTAAAAGCAGCAAGACAAAATAAGTCCCTAACTTACAAGGGAAGACACAGAAAGCTAACGGCAGATTTCTTAACCAAATCTTGGCAAGCCATAAGGGAGTGGCATGGTATATTCAGTGTGCTGAATGGGAAAAACATGCAGTCAAGAATACTCTACCCAGCAAGACTATCATTCAGAATAAGGAAGATAAGAATTTACCAGACACAAAAACACTAAAGGAGTTTGTGATGATGAAACAAGCCCTGTGAAAAATATAAAAGGAGACTCTTTGTGGGGTGCCTGGGTGGCTCAGTCAGTTAAGTGTCTGCCTTCAGCTCAGGTCATGATCCCAGGGTCCTGGGATGGAGTCCCACATCAGGCTCCCTGCTCAGAGGAGGTTTGTTTCTCCCTCTCTCTCTGCTCTCTCTCTTTCTCTCTCTCTCAAATAAATAAATAAATAAAATCTTTAAAAAGGAGACTCTTTGAGGGAAAAGTAAAGAACAAAACTGACAAAGACCAAAGAGCAGAGAGAAAATCTCCAGAAACAATGACAAAAGAAGTAGTACAAAGGCAACAAATACATATCTATCAATAATTACTCTGAATATAAAAGGACTAAACACAACAACCAAGAGATATAGGATGACATAATGAATAAAAAAAGACCCATCTATATGCTGCCTAAAAGAGACTCACTTTAGACCTACAGGCATCTGCGGGTTGGAAGTGAAGGGTTGCAGAAATATTCGTCATGATAATGGATGTCAAAAGAAAACTGATGTAGTAATACTTATATCAGACAAACTAGATTTTAAAAACCAGAGGCTGTAACAACAGATGAAGAAGGGCATAATAAAGGGGACTATCCAACAAGAAGATCTAAAAATCGTAAATATTTATGCCCCCAAAATGGGAGTACCCAGATATAACACAATTAATAACAAGCATAAAGAAACTCATTAGTAAACAATAGAATAATAGTAGAGGACTTTAACACCACACTTACATCAACACACAGATCATCTAAGCAGAAAATCAATAAGGAAGCAATGGTTTTGAATGACACACTGTACCACATGGACTTAACAGATACATTCAGAACATTCCATGCTAAAACAGGAGAATACACATTCTTTTCAAATGCACATAGGACATTCTCCAGAACAGATGATGTACTGACTCAAAAGTCAGGCCTCAAAAAGATTGAGGTCACGCCATGCATAATTTCTGACCACAATGCTATGAAACTGGAAGTCAACCACAGAAAAAATTTGGAAAGAATACAAAAACATGGAGGTTAAACAGCATCCTACTGAAGAATGAATAGGCTAACCAGGAAATTTAAAAAAGAAATTTAAAAACATACATGGAGGCAGATTGAAATGAAAATACAACAACAAAAGCAGTCAGAAGAGGGAAGTATATAGTAATGCAAGCCTACATCAAGAAGCAAAAAATCTCAAATATACAAACTAACCTTACACCTAAAAGAGCTAGAAAAGGAAGAGTGAATAAAATCTAAAGCCAGCAATAGAAGGAAAATAATAAAGATTAGGGCAGAAATCAATGATATAGAAATAAAAAATCCCACAGTAGAACAGATTAATGAAACTAGGAGCTGGCTTATTGAAAGAATTAAAGAAATTAACCCCCAGCCAGACTTATAAAAAGAAAAGAGAAAGGACCCAAAATTATAATATCACAAATGACAGAGATCACAAAAAACACCACAGAAATACAAACAATTATAAGAGAACATTATGAATAATTGTATGCTAACAAATTGGGCAATCTGGAAGAAATGGAAAAAATCCTAGAAACATATAAACTACCAAAACTGAAACAGGAAGAAACAGAAAATTTGAACTGACCCATAACCAGTATAAAATTTGAATCAGTAATCAATAATGTCCAAACAAACAAAAGTCCAGGGCCAGATGACCTCCCAGAGAATTCTACCAGACATTTAAAGAATATATAATACCTATTCTTCTCAAACTGTTCCAGAAAATGGAAATGGGAAGAAAACTTCCAAATTCATTCTATGAGGCCAGCATTATCTTGATTCCAAAACCAGACAAAGACCCCACTAAAAGGGAGAATTACAGGCCAATATCACCGATGAACATGGATGCAAAAGTTCTTGACAAAACACTAGCTCTTCAAACCAAGAGTACATTAAGGGAATCATTCACCTCAGGGATTTATTCCTGGGTTGCAGGGGTGGTTCAACATTTGCAAATCAATCAACGTGATACACAACAGTAATTAAAGAAAGGATAAGAACCATATGATCCTCTCAAAAGATGCAGACAAAGCATTTGACAATACAGCATCCATTCATTATAAAAATCCTCAACAATATAGGGATAGAGGAAACATACCTCAATATCATAAAGACCATATACAAAAGACCCACAGCTAATCTCATCTTCAATGGGGAATTACTGAGAGCTTTTCATTTAAGGTCAGGAACAAGACATGGATATCTATTCTTACCACTGGTATTTAACATAGTAGTGGAAGTCATAGCCTCAGCAATCAGACAACGGAAAGAAATAAAAGGCATCCAAATTGGCAAGGATGAAGTCAAATTTTCACTATTCACAGATGACATAATATTCTATGTAGACAACCCAAAAGACTCCACCAAAAATTGCTAGAATGGATACAGGAATTCAGCAAAGTCACAGGATATAAAATCAATGCACAATAACTTGTTGCATTTCTATACACCAATAATGAAATAATGAAAAAGAAATCAAGGAATTGATCCCATTTACAACTGCACCAAAAACTATAAGATACCTAGGAATAAAGCTAACCAAAGAGGTAAGAGATCTATACCCGGAAAACTGTAGAACACTTACCAAAAAAACAAAAAAAAAAAAAAAAAAAAAAAAAAACAAAAAAACAAAAAAAAAACTGAAAAGGACACAAAGAAATGGAAAAAATATTCCATAAACATGGACTGAAAGGACAAACATTGTTAAAATGTCTATACCCCCCAAAGCAATCTACACATTTAATGCAATCCCAATCAAAATGCCACCGCCATTTTTCACAGAGCAAGAAAAAACAAAATCCTAAAATTTGTATAGAACCACAAAAGACCGTGAATAGCCAGAACAATCTTGAAAAAGAAAACCAAAGCTGGAGGAATCACAATTCCAGACCTCAAGCTATATTACAAAGCTGTCGTGATCAAGACAGTATGGCAATGGAACAAAAACAGACATATAGATCAATGAACAGAATAGAAAACCCAGAAATGAACCCACAACTATACGGTCAATTAATCTTTGACAAAGAATAGAATATTCAATGGGAAAAACACAATCAATTTAGCAAATGGTGTTAGGAAAACTGTACAGCAACATGGAAAATAATGAAACTGAAACATTTTCTTACATCATACACCAAAATACATTCAAAATGGATGAAAGACCTAAATGTGAGACAGGAATCCATGAAAATTCTAGAGAAGACCACAAGCAGTAACCTCTTTGACATCAGCAATAGCAACTTCTTACTAGATAAGTCTCCTGAGGCAAGCAAATCAAAAGCAAAAGTGAATATTGGGATTTCGAAAAAATAAAAAGATTCAACACAATGAAAGAAACAATCAACAAAAATACAAGGCAATATTTGGAATGAGAGAAGATATTTGGAAATGATATCTGATCAAGAGCTAGTAACCAAAAATCTGTAAAAATACTCATAAAACTTAACACCCAGAAAGCAAATGATCCAGTTAAGAACTGGGCAAAAGTCATGAACAAATGTTTTTCCAAGGAGACATACAAATGGCTAACAGACACATGAAAATATGCTCAACATCACTCATCAGGGAAATACAAATCAAAACCATGATGAATTACTACCTCACACCTGTCAGAATGGCTAAAATCAACCATACAGTAAACATAGGTGTTGGCGCAGATGTGAAGAAAAGAGAAACTTCTACCACCGTTGGTGGACCATTTTTGCTGAAATTTGAACAATGTGAATGTATTACCTATTAAAAGTAAAGCATTTCACTGAAGAAGACACAAAAAGATGGGAAAATATTCCATGCTCATGGATTGGAACAATAAACATTGTTAAAATGTATATACTGCCCAGAGAAATACATACTTCCAACATCATCCCAACCAAAATATCAATGGCATTTTTCAAAGAGCTGGAACAAACAATCCTAAAATTTGTATGGAACCAGAAAAGACCCCAAATCGCCAAGGAAATGTTGAAAAAGAAAAACAAAGCTGGGGGCATCATGTGGCCTGATTTCAAGCTATATTATAAAGATGTCATCACCAAAACAGCATGGTATTGGCACAAAAACAGACACATAGATCAATGGAACAGAATAGAGAGCCTAGACGTGGAACCTTAACTCTGGGGTCAACTAATTAACAGAGCAGGAAAAAATATCCAATGGAAAAAGACAGTCTCTTCAATAAATGGTTTTGGGAAAATTGGACAGCTATATACAGAAGAATGAAACTCAACCGTTCTCTTACACCATACACAAAGATAAACTCTAAATGGATGAAAGGCCTCAATGTGGGAAAGGAATCCATCAAAATCTTAGAGGAGAACATAGGCAGTAACCTCCTTGACATCGGCCACAGCAACTTCTTTCAACACACATCTCAAAAGATTGTGCTAAGTGAATAAGGCAAGCAGAGAAAGTCAATTATCATATTGTTTCACTTATTTGTGGAACATAAGGAAGAACATGGAGGATATTAGGAGAAGGAAGGAAAAAATGAAGGGGGGGAAATTGGAGGGGGAGACAAACCATGAGAGGCTATGGACTCCAAGAAACAAACTCAAGGTTTTAGAGGGGAGGGGGGGTGGGGCGATGGGTTAGCCCAGTGATGGGTATTAAGGAGGGCACATACTGCATGGAGTACTGGGTGTTATATGAAAACAATGAATCATGGATCACTACATCAAAAATTAATGATATATTGTATGGTGACTAATATAACATAATAAAATAAAATATTTTTTTTAAAAGCAAGGGAAACAAAAGCAAAAATGAACTTTTAGGACTTCATCAAGATAAAAAGCTTCTGCACAGCAAACAGTCAACAAAACAAAGAAGAAACACATGGAATGGGAGAAGATATTTGCAAATGACACTATAGACAAATGGCTGATATCCAAGATCTATAAAGAACTTCTCAATCTCAACACCCAAAAACAAATAATAAAGTCAAAAAATGGGCAGAAGACATGAACAGACTCTTCTCAAAAGAAGACATACAAATGGCTAACAGACACATGAAAAAATGTTCATCATCACTAGCCATAAGGGAAAATCAAATCAAAACCATATTGAGATACCATATTACAGCAGTTAGAACGGCAAAAATTAACAAGGCAGGAAAAAACAAATGTTGGCAAGGATGTGGAAAAAGGCAAACCCTCTTACACTGTTGGTGGGAATGCAAGTTGGTACAGCCACTTTGGAAAACAGTATGGAGGTTCCTCAAAAAGTTAAAAAAAATAGAGCTACCCTATGACCCAGCAATTGCACTACTGGGTATTTACCCCGAAGACACAGATGTAGTGAAAAAAGGGCCATATGCACCCCAATGTTCATAGCAGCAATGTCCACAATAGCCGAACTTTGGAAGGAGCCCAGGTACCCTTCAACAGACAAATGGATAAAGAAGATGTGGTCCATATACACAATGGAATATTCCTCAGCCATCAGAAAGGATGAATACCATCCATTTGCATCAACATGGATGGAACTGGATGGGATTATGCTAAGTGAAATAAGTCAAGCAGAGAAAGTCAATTATCATATGGTTTCATTTGTATGTGGAACATAAGGAATAGCATGGAAGACATTAGGAAAGTGAATGGAAAAATGAAGGGGGGAAAATCGGAGGGGGAGACAAACCATGAGAGTCTATGGACTCCGGGAAACAAACTGAGGGTTTCAGGGGTGAGGGTATGGATTAGCAAGGTGATGGGTATTAAGGAGAGCACATATTGCAAGGAGGACTGGCTGTTATACTCAAACAATGAATCATGGAACACTACATCAAAGACTAATGAAATACTGTAGGGTGACATAACATAATAAAATTAATTAAATAATTAATTAGTTAATAAGTATTTCAGTCTAAAAATATAATCATTCTTAGAAGAATTAGCTCAAAATGAGCAGGTTAAATACACACTCCAATTTTGCCCCCTCCCATCCAAAATCCCTAGAAATGACCAAAAAAAAAAAGTGGAAAAAATGTGTTTTAAAAATTTTACAATGGCACTAGAAAGCAAGTGAAACCTCAAGAGACCAGAAGTCATCAGAGCACTCCCTCTGGAGCACAAGTGATCATTTTGAAGTAGAATTCAAACATTCAAACCCAAGCTTCAGTGTCTACTGTCTAAGGCTGAAGTAAGTCTTTGAGAGCTGCCTAATGAGCAGACATGGAGGGGACAAAAGCTCAAGATGTTTCTTGACTTTAGGAAACATTGTTGGCTCAGGAAAAGGTCCCCTGTCATTTCTTGGCACAAGTCTGAATCTGATGTGCTCCACTGCACCTAAATGCAGCAGGCTAGGTAGGGCTTGGGTCTAGAATTAAATTTGCCAACTGGAGGAGGGCTGATGGGCAGGGAGAAATCTCACTGCAGGTGATTGAAAGGAAGCAAGCTAAGCAAGCAAAAGACTGTATCTTATGTGAATCAGTATGTTAAAGCAGAGTCAGCAAGAAGAGTATGGTAGGAGTTGGAAGTATGATGGGCAGTAGGGGATGGGTTTAGAGAATGTCTGACACATTACCTCATGTAATGTGTCAGCACAGAAATGGAAAATTCATTGGTGGACCTTACTTTGAAATCCAGGAAGACACTAGCTCCAGAGAATTCAGGCAGCATGAAAGAGGTTCCTGATTCTAAGGTAGATTTCTTTTTTTTTTTCCGCTTATTTTATTATGTTATGTTAGTCACCATACAACATCATTAGTTTCTGATGTAGTGTTCAATGATTCATTGTTTGTGTATAACACCCAGTACTGCATGCAATATGTGCCCTCCCTAATACCCATCACTGGGCTAACCCATCCCCCCATCCCCCTCCCCTCTAAAACCCTCAGTTTGTTTCTTGGAGTCCATAGTCTCTCATGGTTCATCTCCCACTCTGATAACCCCATTTTTCCCTTCCTTCTATTAATATCCTCCATATTAATCCTTATGTTCCACAAATAAGTGAAACCATATGATAATTGACTTTCGCTGCTTGACTTATTTCACTTAGTATAATCCCCTCCAGTTCCATCTATGTTGATGCAAATGGATGGTATTCATCCTTTCTGATGGCTGAGGAATATTCCATTGTGTATATGGACGACATCTTCTTTATCCATTTGTCTGTTGAAGGGCACCTGGGCTCCTTCCAAAGTTCGGCTAATGTGGACATTGCTGCTATGAACATTGGGGTGCATATGGCCCTTCTTTTCACTGCAGTTGTATCTTCGGGGCAAATACCCAGTAGTGCAGTTGCTGGGTCATAGTGTAGCTCTATTTTGTTAACTTTTTGAGGAACCTCCATACTGTTTTCCAAAGTGGCTGTACCACTTGCATTCCCACCAACAGTGTAAGAGGGTTCGCCTTTCTCCACATCTTTGCCAACATTTGTTGTTTCTAGCCTTGTCAATTTTTGCCATTCTAACTGCTGTAAGGTGGTATCTCAATGTGGTTTTGATTTGATTTTCCCTTATGGCTAGTGATGATGAACATTTTTTCATGTGTCTGTTAGCCATTTGTATGTCTTCTTTTGAGAAGAGTCTGTTCATGTCTTCTGCCCATTTTTTTGACTTTATTATTTGTTTCTGGGTGTTGAGATTGAGAAGTTCTTTATAGATCTTGGATATCAGCCGTTTGTCTATAGTGTCATTTGCAAATATCTTCTTCCATTCTGTGTGTGTCCTCTTTGTTTTGTTGACTGTTTCCTTTGCTATGCAGAAGCTTTTTATCTTTTTTCTTTAAATTTTTTAATTGTTATGTTAATCACCATACAATCCATCATTAGTTTTTTTTTAAATATTTTTATTTATTTATTGAGAGAGAGAGAGAATGGTAGAGAGAGAGCATGAGAGGGAAGAAGGTCAGAGGGAGAAGCAGACTCCCTGCTGAGCAGGGACCCCAATGCGGGACTCGATCCTGGGACTCGAGGATCATGACCTGAGCCGAAGGCAGTCACTTAAGCAACTGAGCCACCCAGGCACTCTCACATGATTCGTTTTTGATGTAGTGTTCCATAATTCATTGTTTGTGCATAACACCCAGTGCTCCATGCAGAACATGCCCTCTTTAATATCCATCACCAGGCTAACCCATCCCCCTACCTCCCTCCCCTCTAGAACCCTCAGTTTGTATTTCAGAGTCCATCGTCTCTCATGGTTCGTCTCCCCCTCCGATTTCCCCCCTTCCTTCTTCCCCTCCTGCGATCTTCTTCTTCTTCTTTTTTAACATATATTGCATTATTTGTTTCAGAGGTACAGATCTGTGATTCAAGAGTCTTGCACTATTCACAGTGCTCACCATAGCACATACCCTCCCCATGTCTATCACACAGCCACCCCATCCCCCCCACCCTACCCCCACTCCAACAACCCTCAGTTTGTTTCCTGAAATTAAGAATTCCTCATATCAGTGAGGTTATATGATACATGTCTTACTCTGATTGACTTATTTTGCCCAGCATAACATCCTACAGTTCCATCCACATCATTGAAAATGGCAAGATCTCATTCGTTTTGATGGCTGCATAATATTCCATTGTATTTATATGCCACATTTTCTTTATCCATTCATCTGTAGATGGACATCTTGGCTCTTTCCACAGTTTGGCTATTGTGCACATTGCTGCTATAAATATGGGGGTGCATGTACCCCTTCGGATCCCTACATTTGTATCTTTGGGGTAAATACCCAGTTGTGCAATTGCTGGATTGTATGGTAGCTCTATTTTCAACTTTTTGAGGAACCTCCATACTCTTTTCCACAGTGGTTGCACCAGCTTGCATTCCCACCAACAGTGTAGGAGGGTTTCCCTTTCTCCGCATCCCTGCCAACATCTGTCATTTCCTGACTTGTCAATTTTAGCCATTCTGACTGGTGTGAGGTGGTATCTCATTGAGGTTTTGATTTGGATTTCCCTGGTGCCAAGCAATGTTGAGCACTTTTTCATGTGTCTGTTGGCCATTTGAATGTCTTCTTTGGAAAAATGTCTGTTTATGTGTTCTGACCATTTCCTGATTGGATTATTTGTTCTTTGGATGTTGAATTTGAAAAGTTCTTTATAGATTTTGGATACTAGCCCTGTATCTGATATGTCATTTGCAAATCTCTTCTCCCATTCGGTCGGTTGTCATTTGGTTTTGTGGACTGTTTCTTTTGCTGTGCAAAACTTTATCTTGATGAAGTCCCAATAGTTCATTCTTGCCCTTGGTTCCCTTCCCTTTGGTGATGTTTCTAGGAAGAAGTTGCTGTGGCTGAGGTCAAAGAGGTTGCTGCCTGTGTTCTCCTTTAGGATGTTGATGGACTCCTGTCTCACATTTAGGTCTTTCAACCATTTGGAGTCTATTTTTGTGTGTGGTGTAAGGAAATAGTCCAGTTTCATTCTTCTGTATGTGGCTGTCGAATTTTCCCTACACCATTTGTTGAAGAGACTGTCTTTTGTCCATTGGACATTCTTTCCTGCTTTGACAAACATGAGTTGGCTATAGAGTTGAGAGTCCATTTCTGGGCTCTCTATTCTGTTCCATTGATCTATGTGTCTGTTTTTGTGCCAGTACCATACTGTCTTGATGATGACAGTTTTGGAATAGAGCTAGAAGTCCAGAATTGTGATGCCGCCAGCTTTGCTTTTCTTCTTCAACATTCCTCTGAGTATTCAGGGTCTTTTCTGGTTCCATACAAATTTTAGGATTATTTGTTCCATTTCTTTGAAAAAAGTGGATGGTATTTTGATGGGGATTGCATTGAATGTGTAGATTGCTCTAGGTAGCATTGACATCTTCACAATGTTTGTTCTTCCAATCCATGAGCATGGAATATTTTTCCATTTCTTAGTGTCTTCCTCAATTTCTTTCATGAGTATTTTACAGTTTTCTGAGTACAGATCCTTTGCCTCTTGGTTAGATCTATTCCTAGGTATCTTATGGTTTTGGGTGCAATTGTAAATGAGATCGACTCCTTAATTTCTCTCTCTTCTGTCTTGTTGTTGGTGTATAGGAATGCCACTGAGTTCTGTGCATTGATTTTATATCCTACTACTTTACTGAATTATTCTATGAGTTCTAGCAGTTTTCGGGTGGAGTCTTTCAGGTATTCAACATAAAGTATCATATCATCTGCAAACAGTGAGAGTTTGACTTCTTCTTTGCTGATTTGGATGCCTTTGATTTCTTTTTGTTGTCTGATTGCTGTGGCTAGGACATCTTTTTTTAAGATTTTATTTATTTATCTGACAGATAGAGAGAGAGGGAACACGAGCAGGGGGAGTGGGAGAGGGAGAAGCAGCCTTCCTGATGAGCAGGGAGCTTGATGCGGATCTAGATCCCAGGACCCTGGGATCATGATCTGAGCCGAAGACAGACACTTAACGACTGAGCCACCCAGGCGTCCCAGCTGTGGCTAGGACTTCTAATACTATGTTGAATAGCAGTGGTGATACTGGACATCCCTGCCACGTTCCTGACCTCAGGAGGAAAGCTCTCAGTTTTTCCGCATTGAGAATGATATTCGTTGTAGGTTTTTCATAAATGGCTTTTATGATATTGAGATATGTACCCTCTATCCCTATACTCTGAAGAGTTTTGATTAAAATAGGATGCTGTACTTTGTCAAATGCTTTTTCTGCATCTATTGAGAGGATCATATGATTCTTGTTCTTTCTTGTGTTAATGTATTGTATCACGTTGATTGATTTGCGGATGTTGAATCAACCTTGTAGCCCACTGAAAAAATCCCACTTGGTCATGGTGAATAATCTTTTTAATGTACTGTTGGATCATATTGGCTAGTATTTTGGTGAGAATTTTTGCATCCATGTTCATCAAAGATATTGGTCTGTAATTCTCCTTTTTGATGGAGTCTTTGTCTGGTTTGGGGATCAAGGTAATGGTGGCCTCATAAAACGAGTTTGGAAGTTTCCCTTCCTTTTCTATTTTTTGGAACAGTTTCAGAAGAATAGGTATTAATTCTTCTTTAAATGTTTGGTAGAATTCCCCTGGGAAGCCATCTGGCCCTGGGCTTTTGTTTTTGGGAGATTTTTGATGACTGCTTCAATTGCCTTAGTGGTTATAGGTCTGTTCAGGTTTTCTATTTCTTCCTGGTTCAGTTTTAGTAGTTGATACATCTCTAGGAATTCATCCATTTCTTCCAGGTTATCTAATTTGCTGGCATAGAGTTGCTCATAATATGTTCTTATAATTGTTTGTATTTCTTTGGTGTTGGTTGTGATCTCTCCTCTTTCATTCACGATTTTGTTGATTTGGGTCATTTCCCTTTTCTTTTTGATAAGTCTGGCCAGGGGTTTATCAATCTTGTTAATTCTTTCAAAGAACCAGCTCCTAGTTTCATTGATCTGTTCTACTGTTCTTTTGGTTTCTCTTTCATTGATTTCTGCTCTGATCTTTATTATTTCTCTTCTCCTGCTGGGTTTCCACTTTATTTGCTGTTTTTTCCCTAACTCCTTTAGGTGTAGGGTTAGGTTGTGTATTTGAGACCTTTCTTGTTTCTTAAGGAAGGCTTGTATTGCTATATACATTCCTCTGAGGACTGCCTTTGCTGTATCCCAAAGATTTTGAACAGTTGTGTTTTCATTTTCATTGGTTTCCATGAATTTTTTTAATTCTTCTTTGATTTCCTGGTTGACCCATCATTCTTTAGTAGGATGCTCTTTAACCTCCATGTATTTGAGTTCTTTCCGACTTTCCTCTTATGATTGAGTTCTAGTTTCAAGGCATTGTGGTATGAAAACATGCAGGGAATGATCCCAAACTTTTGATACTGGTTGAGACCTGATTTGTGACCTAGGATGTGATCTATTCTGGAGAATGTTCCATGGGCACTAGAGAAGAATGTGTATTCCGTTGCTTTGGGATGGAATGTTCTGAATATGTCTGTGAAGTCCATTTGGTCCAGTGTGTCATTTAAAGTCTTTATTTCCTTGTTGATCTTCTACTTTGATGATCTGTCCATTTCAGTGAGGGGGGTGTTAAAATCCCCCACTATTATTGTATTGCTGTCAATGTGTTTCTTTGCTTTTGTTATTAATTGCCTTATATAATTGTCTGTTCCCATGTTAGGGGCATAGATATTTACAATTGTTAGATCTTCTTGTTGGATAGGCCCTTTAAGTAGGATATAGTGTCCTTCTTCATCTCTTATTACAGTCTTTGTTTTAAAATCTAATTTGTCTAATATAAGGATTGCCACCCCAGCTTTCTTTTGGTGTTCGTTACCATGGTAAATGGTTTTCCACCCCCTCACTTTCAATCTGGGGGTGCCTTTGGGTCTAAAATGAGTCTCTTGCATACAGTATATCGATGGGTCTTGTTTTTTAATCCAATCTGATACCCTGTGTCTTTTGATTGGGGCATTTACCCCATTTACATTCAGGGTAATTATTGAAAGATATGAATTTAGAGCCATTGTATTGCCTGTACACTTACTGTGACTGTATATTGTGTGTGTTCCTTTCAGATCTATGTTGCTTTTAGGCTCTCTCTTTGCTTAGAGGACCCCTTTCAATATTTCTTGGAGGGCTGGTTTCGTGTTTGCAAATTGCTTTAGTTTTTGTTTGTCCTGGAAGCTTTTTATCTCTCTTTCTATTTTCAATGACAGCCTAGCTGGATATAGTTTTCTTGGCTGCATATTTTTCTCGTTTAGTGCTCTGAAGATATCATGCCAGTCCTTTATGGCCTGCCAGGTCTCTATGAATAGGTCTGTTGCCAATCTAATGTTTCTACCATTGTAGGTTACAAATCTCTTCTCCAGAGCTGCTTTCAGGATTTTCTCTTTGTCTCTGAGACGCGTAAATTTTACTATTAGATGTCGGGGTGTTGACCTATTTTTATCGATTTTGAGAGGGGTTCTCTGTGCCTCCTGGATTTTGATGCCTGTTTCCTTCCCCACATTAGGGAAGTTCTCCGCTATAATTTGCTCCAATATACCTTTTGCCCCTTTCTCTCTTTCTTCTTCTTCTGGGATCCCAATTATTCTATTGTTGTTTCATCTTATCGTATTGCTTATCTCTCGAATTCTGCCCTCATGATCCTGTAGTTGTTTCTCTCTTTTTCTCAGCCTCTTTATTTTCCATCATTTGGTCTTCTAAATGGCTGATTCTCTCTTCTGCCTCATTTATCCTAGCAGTTAGTGCCCCCATTTTGTATTGCACCTCATTAATAGCCTTTTTGATTTCGACTTGGTTAGCTTTTAATTCTTTTATTTCTCCAGAAAGCTTTTCTCTAATAACTTCCACGCTTTTTTACAAGCCCAGCTAGTATCTTTAAAGTCATGATTCTGAACTCTAGGTCCGACATCGTACTAATGTTCATCTTGAGTAGGTCCCTGGCAGGCGGTACTACCTCTTGTTCTTTTTGCTGAGGTCATTTTTTTCGTCTTGTCATTTTGTCCAGAGGAGAATAGATGAATGAGAGAACAAAATGCTAACAGGTTAAAAACGTCCCCAGCAAATATACTCTATACAAATCGGAAAAGACCTGAAACCAGGGGGAAAGAAAGAGAAAGAAAGAAAAAAGAAAGAGAAAAAAAAGAAAAAGATAAATACAAACAAAAACAGAACAAAACAAAAGAACAGAATATGATCAAATATGATCAGGCTAGTGCATAGATCAATGCCACACACTAGATTTTGGGCATATTTTGGTCTGTTAGATGAAAGTGCCTCCTAAGATTTTAAAGGAAGAAAGACTTATATATGTACAAAATAAGAGTTGATACAATGAAGGGATGGAAGATGACTGTAGAGATGAAAATTATAAAAGGTTTTATAAAAGGAATTGATAAGTTGTTTGAAAAAAGAAAGGAGTTTTAAAAAAAAGAAAAGAAAAAAAAGGGAGAGATTGTGATCAGGCAGTAGAGAAGAATAAAGCCATACACTAGTGATTTAGGGTATATTTTGATCTGTTAGAAGAAACTGTATCTCAAAATTTTAAAGAGAAAACAACTTATATATATATGCCAAAATAAGGTTAACTACTATGAAGGGATAAAATATGACTCTAAAAATGAAAAATAAAAAATGTTTTTTTAAAAAAGGGATTGATAAGATGTTGGTTGAAAAAGGGAAAAAGAAAAATTAAAAAAAACATTTAAAAAAATTAACTTTGAATAACTAATGAATCATAGTAAAAAAGCAATGAATTCTATGTGCAGTATTCCCCTAGTGCTGGAGTTCTCCCGTTCTTTTTTTTTTTATTTTTTTATTGTTATGTTAATCACCATATATTACATAATTTGTTTGGTGTACTGTTCCATGATTCATTGTTTGTTCATAACACCCAGTGCTCCATGCAGAATGTGCCCTCCTCAATACCCATCACCAGGCTAACCCATCCCCCCACCCTCCTCCCCTCCAGAAACCTCAGTTTGTTTTTCAGAGTCCATCATCTCTCCTGGTTCGTCTCCCCCTCTGGCTTACTCCCCTTCATTCTTCCTCTCCTGCTATCTTCTTCTTTTTCTTTTTTCTTAAAATATGTTGCGTTATTTGTTTCAGAAGTACAGATCTGTGATTCAACAGTCTTACACAATTCACAGCACTCACCGTAGCACATATCTTCCCCAATGTCCATCACCCAGCCACCCCATCCCTCCCACCCCCGACCACTCCAGCAACCCTCAGTTTGTTCCTGAGATTAAGAATTCCTCATATCAGTGAGGTCATATGATACATGTCTTTCTCTGATTGACTTATTTCACTAAGCATAACACCCTCCAGTTCCATCCACATCATTGCAAATGGCAAGATCTCATTCCTTTTGATGGCTGCATAATATTCCATTGTGTATATATACCACTTCTTCTTTATCCATTCATCTGTCGATGGACATCTTGGCTCTTTCCACAGTTTGGCTATTGTGGACATTGCTGCTATAAACATTGGGGTGCACGTACCCCTTCGGATCCCCACATTTGTATCTTTGGGGTAAATACCCAGAAGTGCAATTGCTGGATTGAATGGTAGCTCTAATTTCAACTGTTTGAGGAACCTCCATACTGTTTTCCAGAGGGGTTGCACCAGCTTGCATTCCCACCAACAGTGTAGGAGGGTTCCCCTTTCTCCACATCCCCGCCAACATCTGTCGTTCCCTGACTTGTTAATTTTAGCCATTCTGACGGGTGTGAGGTGGTCCCGTTCTTCTTGAGCGGTAAACTTGGTCTTGGCTGGCTGTTCGTGCTGATCTTCTGGGGGAGGGCCCTGTTGCCTTGGTTCCTAAATGCCTTTGCCGGAGGCGGAATTGCCCCGCCCTTTTCGGTCAGGGCTAAGCAATCTACTCGGATTTGCTCTCAGGAGCTTTTGGTCCCTGCAAGCTCTTGGTACAGCTTTGGAGGACCAGAGTGAAAATGGTGGCCTCCCAATCTCTGTCTGGAGAAGCTGAGAACTTGGGGTCTCGCTCCTCAGTGTGCCCCCAGAGAAAAGCAGTCACTCCCGTCTCCCTGGTCTCTGGCCGCACTCACTGCTCACCTGGCCTGTGACCAAGTATTTCTATCTCTGGCTTCCGACCCCGTGTGGAGTCTCGAAACCCAGCAGATCCCTGCGGTGCACTCCCACGCCACTCCTCCTGGGGGAGAAAGGGGAGTCTCCCCAGCTCTGCCACTTATTTGGTCCCTGCTGGAGGAGCAGTGGCCCGACTGGGCCGTGAATCACAGTTTATGGCAAACCCGAGCTGAGAGCCTGCGCCTCGGCTCTGTCTCTGCAGCCGGCTTCCCCGCTCTGATATCTGGGAGCTCTCCTGCACTCAGGCAGCCCCAGTCTTTCTGTGACCCTGAGGGTCCTGAGACCACACTGTCTTGCAAGGGTTCCACCTCTAGCTTAGCCACTGGAGCGACGTCCCTCAGCGGAGCCGACTTCTAAATGTTCCCATTTTGTGTTCCAGGGTTCTATCACTTGCCAGAAGAGGCGGATGGAGCCCCCCTCCCCCACCGTCTATCCTCCCAAATATCGCCTGCGATTCACTTCTCCGCACGTCCTACCTTCCAGTAAGTGGTCGCTTCTCTGTTCAGAGAATTGTTGCTACTCTCTTCTTCGATCTCCTGTTGAGTTCGTAGGTGTTCAGAATGGTTTGATCCCTATCCAGCTGAAGTCCTGAGACCAGACGAAATCCAGGTCTCCTACTCCTCTGCCATCTTGCTCCGCCCCCTCTGTAAAACTTTTATTTTACCAATGTTTACTAAAGGTCAAATAAGCTCATGTTATCTCTGTTGTAATTTTTCAGCAAAAAGATGACTGAAATGATAGTTTATTTTTTCTGTCTCATAAGTGTTTTCATGGGTAATTGTTAACAACAAGTAGGTTGAATAAATAAAGGCTCATAGGTAAAATTTTTAATAACCTTCAAAAACTTTGGTAACTTAAGAGTTTGAAGTTTTGCTAAGTTAAATGATAAATTGGATTGAATTCCCTTGATATCTAATTCTTTTCCAAATATGATAAAATACTAAAGCATTGATTACTGAGTGTAAGTATATCTGCTTTGGCTTCTTATCACAGAGAAACTGAGATTAGTTAGTAAATATGCTTTATGCTTTATTGAAAGATTGTCCTATGGAAAAACATGTTTTTAAAAACTATTAAATGTATTCGTGAATTTCAAATCTAAAGAATTTTGATATAACAGTTCATAATTGGTTACTACTTAAATTTCATTGGAGACTAAGGTTTCTAAGAGTTAAAATTCTGCTAAGTGTAAATAAGACTGATGGAAATAAGGAAAGTAACTCTGTATGTAGGTGAATAGGAAGTATATGAGAAATATATAAGGAATAGGAGTACATTTTGTTAAGGGAAAAATAGAGTACTTTTGTCCCAAAATGAGACTGGTTATTTAAAAAGAAAAAAAACTTAGGACAAAATCTGAATAAAAAAGAAAGTTATTGAAGGTTTCTAAAGGGAAATCCTTGGAACAAATTTTATGTACAGTCAGGACTCACTAAAGTTGAAATGAATGGATTTTTTATTATGTTCAATTAGCCAACATATAATACATTTACGACTGCCTGTACATCTCACCAATAGTGTGGAGTTATTCTTAGAAACTGTATTGTGAACCCTACAGAATGATTGTGGAAGCAGCTGAAACATCAACAGTGTTCCCGTTCATGAGCTATTGAACGCAATAGCCTGATAAGAACAGGACCCCATGATCTCCTGGGTTATTCATAGAAAGTGTATTTTATTTTATTTTTTTATTTTATTTCATTTTATTTTATTTTATTTTATTTTATTTTATTTTATTTTATTTTATTTTATGTTATGTCACCATACAGTACTTCATTACTTTTTAATGTACTGTTACATGATTCATTGTTTGCATATAACACCCAGTGCTCCATGCAATACATGCCCTCCTTAATTCCCATCACTGTGCTAACCCATCCCCCCACACCCTCCCCTCTAAAATCCTTAGTTTCTTTCTCAGAGTCCATAGTCTCTCATGGTTCATCTCCCCCTCTGGTTTCCCTCCCTTCATTTTTCCCTTCCTTCTCCTTGTGGAACATAAGGAATAGCATGCAGAAAGTTTATTGTAAACCCTAAAGGGTAACTGTGGAAGCAGCTGAAATGTCAGCAGCATTCCTGTTCTCGGCTATTGAATGCAATAGCCTGGTAGGAGCAGGATCCCATGATTCCCAGGGGCAGGGCATAGATCAGGAGCTATCAAAGAATGTAAACCTCAGTCCACTTCCTGCACCTAGTGATAACGAAAAGAAACATACCACTCCTCCCTTATCCTGAGTCTGCCTCCCTGCATGCCTACACATACGGGAAGGTGCAGGCCTGCTTTACGGCTGCAAGACATTTGCCATCTCTTTGTATTCCTTCCCCATGCATCGATACATCTGTCCTTGCTTTTATGATAAAAATAAAATAAAAGCTATGTGCAGAATTCAGCTGCTGCTGCTCTCCTTTGCAGAAGCAGCCCTGCATGGTTGCTCAGATTGATGTCTGAAAACTTTATTTCAGTGCATGATGACAAATGCTTAATATCCACCTGAATGATAAGCACCAGAAAAATCTTAGGAAAATAGTTTTATGAGTAGAAATTCAAAGAAAACATTTATGATCTAATACTCTTGGCTTCTCCCTTCCCCCTTGCACACTAAGCACATAACCACCAGCTTCATTCAGCAAAAGAACATCTCTTTCTGCCATGTGTCCTCTCCCTGTGCTTCTTTTTTTCAATTTTATTTTATTATGTTATATTAGTAACCATACAATACATCATTAGTTTTTTGATGTAGTGATCCACAATTCATTGTTTTCATATAACACCCAGTGCTGCATACAGTATGTGCCCTCCTTAATACCCATCACTAGGCTAACCCATCACCCACCCCCTCCCCCCTAAAGCCCTCAGTTTGTTTCTCAGAGTCCATAGTCTCTCATAGTTCATCTCCCATCTGATTACCCCCCTTCATTTTTCCCTTCCTTCTCCTAATGTCCTCTATGCTATTCCTTATGTTCCACAAATAAGCGAAACCATATAACAACTGACTTTCTCTGCTTGACTTATTTCCTTAGCATAGTCTCCTCAAGTCCCATCCATGTTGATGTAAAAGTTGAGTATTCATCCTTTCTGATGGCTGAGTAATATTCCATTGTATATATGGACCACATCTTCCTTACCTGTCATCTGTTGAGGGCATCTCGGCTCTTTCCACAGTTTGGTTATTGTGGACATTGCTGCTATGAAGATTAGGGTATATATGGTCCTTCTTTTCACTACATCTGTGCCTTTTAGATCAATACCCAGTAGTGCAATTACTGGGTCATAGGGTAGCTTTATTGTTAATTTTTTGAGGAATCTCCACACTGTTTTCCAAAGTGGCTGTACCAACTGCATTCCCACCAATAGTGTAAGAGGGTTCCCCTTTCTCCATATACTCTCCAACATTTGTTGCCTTGTCAATTTTTGCCATTCTAACTGGTGTAAGGTAGTATCTCAAGAATTTCCATGATGGCTAATGATGTTGAACACTTTTTCATGTGTCTCTTAACCATTTTTATGTTTTCTTTGGAGAAGTGTCTGTTCCTCTCTTCTGCCCATTTTTTGATTTGATTATTTGTTTTTTGGGTGTTGAGTTTGAGAAGTTCGTTATAGAACTTGGGTATCAGTCCTTTGTCTGTAGTGTCATTTGCAAATATCTTCTCCCATTCTGTGGGCTGTCTCTTTGTTTTGTTGACTGTTTCCTTTGCTGTGCAGAAGTTTTTATCTTGATGAAGTCCCAAAAGTTCATTTTTGCTTTTGTTTCACTAGCTTTTGGAGATGTATCTTGAAAGAAATTGCTGTGGCCGATGTCAAAGAGGTTACTGGCAGTGTTCTCCTCTAAGGATTTTGATGGATTCCTGTCCCATATTGAGGTCGTTGATCCGTTTTGAGTTTATCTTTGTGTATGGTGTAAGAAAATGGTCGAGTTTCATTCTTCTGCATGTGGCTGTCCAATTTTCCCAGCACCATTTATTGAAGAGACTGTCTTTTTTCCATTGCATGTTTTTTCCTGCTTTGTCGAAGATTATTTGACCATAAAGTTGAAGGTCCATATCTGGGTTCTGTATTCTGTTCCATTGGTCTATATGTCTGTTTTTGTGCCAGTATCATGCTGTCTTGGTGATCACAGCTTTGTAAGATAACTTGAAATCGGGCAACGTGATGCCCCCAGCTTTGTTTTTCTTTTTCAACATTTCATTGGCGATTCGGGGTCTTTTCTGATTCCATACAAATTTTAGGATTGTTTGTTCCAGGACTTTGAAAAATGTCATTGGAATTTTGATCAGGATGGCATTGAAAGTATAGATTGCTCTGGGTAGCATAGACATTTTAACAATGTTTATTTTTCTGATCTATGATTATGGAATGCTTTTCCATCTTTTAGTGTCTTCTTCAATTTCCTTCATGAGTGTTCTGTAGTTCCTAGAGTATAGATCCCTTACCTCTTTGGTTAGGTTTATTCCGAGGTATCTTATGGTTTTTGGTGCTATTGTAAATGTAATGTTTTCTCTAGTTTCTCTTTCTACAGTTGCGTTTGCTAGTGTATAAAAAACAGCTGATTTCTGTGCATTGATTTTGTGTCCTGCCACATTCCTGAATTGCTGTATGAGTTGTAATCATTTGGGGATGGAGTCTTTTGGGTTTTCCACATTAAGTATCATGTCGTCTGGGAAAAGAGAGAGTTTGACTTCTTCTTTGTCAATTTGAATACATTTATTTCTTTTTGTTGTCTGATTGCTGTTGCTAGGACTTCCAGTACTATGTTGAACAATAGTGGCGAGAGTGTGCATCCTTGTCGTGTTCCCAATCTTAAGGGAAAGGCTCTCAGCTTTTCCCCATTGAGGATGATATTCACTGTGGGTTTTTCATAGATGGATTTTATGAACTTGAGGAATGTTCCCTCTATCCTTATACTCTGAAGAATTTTAATCAGGAAAGGATGTTGTATTTTGTTAAATGCTTTTTCTGCATCTATTGAAAGGACCATATAGTTCTTCTCCCTCCTCTCATTAATGTGTTCTATCACACTGTTTGATTTGCGAATGTTGAATCACCCTTGCAACCTGGGGATAAATCCCACTTGGTCATGGTGGATGATCATTTTAATGTATATTTGGATCCTATTAGCTAGGATTTTGTTGAGGATTTTGGAATCCATATTCATCAGGGATATCAGTCTGAAATTCTCCTTTATGATGGGGTCTTTGCCTGGTTTCGGGATTAAGGTAATGCTGGCCTCATAGAATGAATTTGGAAGTTTTCCTACTGTTTCTATTTTTGGAAACAGCTTCAGTAGAATAGGTATTATTTCTTCTTTGAATCTTTGGTAGAATTCCCCAGGGAAGCCATCAGGCCCTGGACTCTTGTTTTTTGGGAGGTTTTTGATCACTGCTTCAATCTCGTTCCTGGTTATTGGCCTATTCAGGTTATCAATTTCTTCCTGTTTCAGTCTTGGCAACTTATAGGTTTCCAGGAAGGCCTCCATTTCATCCAGATTGCTCAGTTTATTGGCATATAGTTGTTGATAATAATTTCTAATAATTGTTTCTATTTCCCTGGTGTTGTCATGATCTCTCCCCTTTCATTAACTCTTTTATTAATTTGGGTCCTGTCTCTTTTCTTTTGGATAATTCTGGCCAGTGTTCTATCGATCTTATTAATTCTTTCCAAAAACCAACTACTAATTTCGTTGATCTGATCTATTGTGTTTCTGGTTTCTAATTCATTGATATCTGCTCTAATTTTCATTATTTCTCTTCTAATGTGTGGCTTAGGCATAGTTTGTTTCTTTACCTCTAGTTCTTTAAGATGTACAGTTAGTTAGTGAATTCAGGATTTTTTCTATTTTCTTGAGTGAGGCTAGGATGGCTCTGTATTTCCCCCTTAAGAGTGCCTTTGCAGTATCCCATAGGTTTTGGACCGATGTGTCTTCATTCTCATTGATTTCTCTGAATTGTCTAAGTTCTTCTTTGATCTCCTGGTTGACCCAAACATTCTTGAGCAGAGTGGTCTTTAGCTTCCAAGTGTTTTAATTTCTGCCAAATTTTTTCTTGTGATTGAGTTCCAGTTTTAAAGCATTGTGGTCTGAGAATATGCAGGAAATAATCTCAGCCTTTTGGTATCAGTTGAGACCTGATTTGTGACCCAGTATGTGGTCTATTCTGGAGAAAGTTCCATGTGCACTCAAGTATAATGAGTACTCTGTGGTTTTAGGGTGGAATGTTCTGTATATATCTATGAGGTCCATCTGGTCCAGTTTATCATTCAATGCTCTTGTTTCCTTCTTGATTTTCTGCTTAGATGATTTGTCCATTGCTGAAAGTGGAGTATTGAGGTCTCCTACAATTAACATATTGTTATCAATATGACTCCTCATTTTGGTTAACAGTTGGCTTATGTAGATGGCTGCTCCCATGTGGGGCCATAGATATTTAAAATTCTTAGATCTTCTTTTTAGATAGACCCTTTAAGAATGATATAGTGTCCTTCTGTGTCTAACTACAGACTTTAGTTTGAAATATAATTTGTTTTACATAAGAATTGCTACCCCAGCTTTCTTTTGAGGCCGCTGGCATGAAAGATGAATCTCCATCCCTTCACTTTCAGTCTGGCTGTATCTTTAGGTTCAAAATGAGTCTCTTGGAGGCAGCATATGGATGGGTTCTGTCTTTTTATCCAATCTGCAGCCCTGTGCCATTGTATGGGAGCATTTAAGCCATTCACGTTGAGAGTGATTATTGAAAGATATGAATTAATTGTCATCATGTTGCCTGTGAAGACCTTGTTTTTATAGATTGTCCCTGTAAATTTCTGTTGTATATTACTCTTGGGGTCTTTCTCCTTTTATAGATCCCCCCTTAATATTTCTTGCAGGGTTGGCTTGGTTTTCACATATTCTTTCAGTTTCTGCTGGTCCTGGAGGATCTACATCTCTCCGTGCATTCTGAATGACAGCCTTGATGGAGAAAGTATTCTTGGCTGCATGTTCTTCTCATTTAGTACCCTGAATATGTCTTGCCAGGGCTTTCTGGCTTGCCAGGTCTCTTTGGATAGATCTAACGTGATTCTGATGTCCCTCCCTCTGTACATAGGAATCTCTTCCTCCTAACTGCCCTTAAGATGGTTTCCTTGGTTCTAAGATTTCCAAGTTTTACTATTACATGCTGGGTGTTTGCCTGTTCTCCTTGATCTTGGGAGGGGTCCTCTCTGCCTCTAGGATGCAAATGTTTGTTTCATTTCCCAGATTAGGGAAGTTCTCAGCTACGATTTGCTCATGTACATCTTCTACTCTCTCTCTCTCTCCACTCCCTCCAGGATTCCAATTATTCTGACATTGGAATGCTTCATGGTGGCACTTATTTCTCTGATTCTATTTTCATGGATTCTGAGTTGTTTTTCCCGGGCCTCCTCTTTTCCCTTTTTATCAATTATATTGTCTTCCAGGTCACTTATTCGTTCTTCTGCTTCACTTACCCTAGCTGTTAGATTATCTAGATTGGATTGGATCTCACTGATAGCAAATGTAAGTTCTGCCAATTCAGCTTTCATTTCTGCCCTTAGAGACTCTATGTTGCTATTAATTGATTTCTCCATTCTAGCTATTGTCTTCACAATTGCTAGCCTGAATTCCATCTCTGACATCTTGGTTATATCTGCATCCATTTGTAAATCTGCCGCATGTCATAATCTCTGAGTCTTTTTTATTTTGGGAATTCCTCCTCCTAGTCATTCTGTTGAGGGGTGCTTGAGGGAATGTATAGAGTCCAAATTATTGACCAGAACCCAAGCAAGATGCACCTGTTTTCTAGGGACCTTAGGGTTGCTGGCCTCTTGTTTTCCCAGCCTGTCTTCTGGGGGAGGGGCCTGCTGCACTGTTACTCAGGCAACCCTGTTTGGGTGGAGTTGCCCTGCCCCCCTGTGGTTCAGTGGGAATCAGTGTTTGGGGTTTTTGTTCTCTGGCGGCTTTCCCTGGTGGCTTTCTGTGTCTCTTCTGCAAGTCAGAGCAGAAGAGACCATTTCCAACACCCTGCCTCAGAGCAGAGAGATCGCAGTCTGTTCGTCAGTGAGCTCTCCAGGCCACACTCTCTCCATTTCTGTCCGTGCTGTTATAAACTGCAGCGTCCTGGGTTGTGCGCCCCTCCGCAGCACTCCCAGTCCTGCCTCCAGGTCAGAGCACATCTCTGCCCTTTGTGCTTCTAAAAACGCCAACCGCTCCCAGTTCGCATGCGCGATCCCACCGCTCCGGGTTTCCGCCCTTGGGGCTGCCCTAAAGTCCTTTCCCCCGCCACTACTGGTCTGTGAGTCTGTGGCCCGTCCCCAGCACGTGAGGCTGTCGCTCACTGGCGGTGTAGGATCCCCATGGCCAGCCTCCCCCCCGTTGCCATTTATCCTCCAGTATCTGCCCACGGAATCACGGCTCCTCACTTCGTACCTCGAAACCACCACTTCCAATATTCTGTTTGTAGAGATCCAGATCTTCTTACATCTCAGGCTGATTTCGTGGGTGCTCAGAGTGTTCTGGTAGATATCCAGCTCAATTCCAGGGACCAGTTGAAGTAGGGTTCCCTACTCCTCTGCCATTTTTCCTTTAAATTCTGAGTTCCAGTTTTAAAGCATTATGGTCTGAGAAGATGTAGGGAATAATCCTAAACTTTTGGTATCGGTTGAGACCTTATTTGTGACCCAGTATGTGGTCTATTCTCGAGAAAGTTCCATGTGTGCTCAAGAAGAATGAGTATTCCATTGTTTTAGGGTAGAATGTTCTGTAAATATCTATGAGGTCCATCTGATCCAGTGTGTCATTCAAAGCTCTTGTTTTTTTGTTGATTTTCTGCTTAGATGATCTGTCTGTTGCTGAGAGTGGAGTATTGAGGTTTTCTACAATTAACGTTATCAATATGACTCTTTATTTTGGTTAACACTTGGCTTAGGTAGATGGCTGCTCCCATGTTGGGGGCATAGATATTTACAATTGTTAGATCTTGTTGGATAAACCCTTTAAGAATGATATAGTGTCCTTCTGTGTCTCTAAGTACAGTCTTTAGCTTAAAACCTAATTTGTCTTATATGATAATTGCTACTCCAGTTCTCTTTTGAGGTCCCTTGGCATGGAAGAGAGATCTCCATCCCTTTACTTTCAGTCTGGATGTATGTTTAGGTTCAAAATGAGTCTCTTTTAGACAGCATATGGATGGGTCCTATATTTTTGTCCAATCTGCAACCCTGTGCTGTTTTATGGGAGATTTTAGGCCATTCATGTTGAGTGATTATTGAAAAATATGAATTAATTGTCATCATGTTGCCTGTGAAGACCTTGTTTTTATAGATTGTCTCTGTAAAATTCTCTTTTGTATCACTGTTGGTGTCTTTTTCTTCTGATAGAACCCTCCCTTAATATTTCTTGCAGGGCTGGCTTAGTGGTCACATATTCTTTCAGTTTCTGCTCGTCTTGGAAGCTGTGCATCTCTCCATCCATTCTAAATGACAGCTTTGCCAGATAAAGTATTCTTGGCTGCATGTTCTTCTCATTTACTACCCTAAATATGTCTTGCCAGCCCTTTCTGGCTTACCAGGTCTCTGTGGATAGGTCTGACGTGATTCTGATTTCCTCCCTCTGTACATGAGGAATCTCTTCCCCCTAACTGTCCTTAAGACGGTTTTTTGGTTCTAAGATTTGCGAGTTTTATTGTTACATGCCAGGGCTTTGGCCTGTTTTCCTTGATCTTGGGAGGGGTCTTCTCTGCCTCTAGGACATGAATGTTTGTTTCATTCCCCCAGATTAGGGAAGTTCTCAGCTACAATTTGCTCATATATATCTTCTAGTCCTCTCCTCTTCACCCACTCAGGGATCCCTATAATTCTGACATTGGAACATTTCATGGTGTCACTTATTTCTCTGAATCTATTTACATGGATTTTGAGTTGTTTTTCCCTGGCCTCCTTTTTTTGAGTCTTGTCTATTAATTGTTCTTCTATATCACTAATTCATTCTTCTGCCTCGCTTACCTTAGCTGTTAGATTATCTAGATTAGATTGGATCTCATTGATAACATTTTTACGTTCTGCCATTTCAGCTTTCATTTCTACCCTTAGAGACTCTATGTTGCTATTAATCAATTTCTCCATTCTAGCTATTGTCTTCACAATTGCTACCTTGAATTCCATCTCTGACATCTTGGTAATATCTGTATCCATTTGTAATTCTGTGGCAGAAATCATGGTCTCTGAGTCTTTCCTATTTTGGGGGTTCCTCCTCTTCGTCATTTGTTGAGAGGTGGTTGAGGAAATGTACAGAGTCCAAATTATTGACCACAACCCAAGCAAGAGTCTCCTGTTTTATAGGGACCTTAAGTTGTTGGTGTCTTGTTCTCCCAGCCTGTCTTCTGGGGGAGGGTCCTGCCTCACTGTTACTCAGGCAACCCTGTTTGGGCAGAGTTGCCGTGCCCCTTGTGGCAGGGGATAGGCTCAGTGAAAACCATTTTTGGGGGGCTTTTGTTCTCTGGGGCCTTTCCCTGGTGGCTTTCTCCATCTCTTCAGAGAGTCAGAGCAGAAGAGATTGCTTCCAACCCTCTGCTTAGAGCAAAGGAATCATAGTTTGGTCTTCAGTGAGCTCTCCAGGCCACAATATCTCCATTTCTGTCTGTGTTGCTATAAACTGCAGCATCCTGGGTTGTGCGCCCCTCAGCAGCACTCACAGTCCTTGCCTCCAGGTTGGGGCACGGGGGCAGGTCTCTGCCCTTTGTGCTTCTAAAACCACCAGCCACCCCCAGTTCACATGCACGGCCTCATCGCCCCAGGTTTCAGTTTTGGGAGCTGGCCTAATGTCCTTCCCCACTGCTACAGTTCTGCAAGTCTGTGCCCTCTCCCCAGTGCAAGAGGCTATCGCTCACTGGCAGTGTAGGATCCCCATGGCTCCCTCCCCCTTCTGATATCTTCCAATATCTGCCCACAGAATCATGGATCCCTGCCTCAGCCTCGAATCCAACCGCTTGCAATATTCTGTTTGTAGAGATCCAGATCTCTCTTCTTACATCTCAGGCTGATTTTGCGGGTGTTCAGAGTGGTCTGGTAGATATCCAGCTCAATTCTGGGGACTGGTTGGATATTGATCCCCTTCTCCTTTGCCTTCTTTTCCTCCTCCCCCTGTCCCTGTGCTTCTTAAGTAAACTTGGTAAGTTGCATCATAAAACATCTCAAGAATTCTTTCTTGACCATTGCACTCAACAATCCCACAACAGGTTCAATGTGTGAATTCTGACGCTTGTTTGATAAGAAATGACTGGCAATTCTTGAAGTGCAGAGGTTGCACCACGTAGGCAGAAGAACATGAAATGGGGAACCTTGGAAGCATGATTACCACCTCTACAGAACCAATATAGGAAACATCATACTTAGCTAAGATTTTTCCAACATACTAAGTACTTTCGTATACTAAAGAAGAGTTCAGATAGGGAGAATGGCAGAAGGTCTGGGTTTTTAATACCATCTCTGCTTCTAATTCAGTATGCACCCTTGAGCAAGTCTTGGAATAAGATAGGTTTCATTTCCCCTTTGGTACAATGAGGGGAGTAATGAGAACAAACTCAATTTTATCAGTGGCATTAACACTATCCCTAAAGCTAGAAATGACATTGGGTTGTTTTTGTTTTGTTTTGTTTGTTTTGTTTTGTTTTACTCTGCCCTCTTTTTCACTCTCCATATCACTAGATCTTGCATATTCTACGAGAGAAATATGTCTTGAAGCCATCACTTTCTTGTCATCCTTACTGCCATTGTCCTAATTGAGGCCTTTATAATCTATCATTTACACTACTATTATTAGTACAAAATACTTCTAACTCTTCTCCCTGTCACACATCTTAGCCCCAACCGCAACCCCCAACAAGCACTCTGGGGAAGAATCTGTTATGAACTGATATAGGTATCTTCTGCATAGAGGTAAGAGTTGACTCCATGAATAAGGACCCTGAGCATTGTGAGAGAAGAGGGAAAGAGATCTAAGTAATGAGAAAGAGGCTAATTGATGTGATAGAGGTAGCACGATTAGCATGAAAAAGGAACAACAGCACAGATACCTGAGGATAAAATGTTAAAAGAGTAGCACTGAAGGACCATACAAGAAAGGCAGATCAGAAAAGTCTGAAACTTTTTGTAGAAAAGAAAGGTGGAGGGACATTTAGTGAGACCAGGATCAGGTGAGGGTTCTTTGAGCCCAAAATGAAGAGTCCATTTGAGGACTAAGGCAAGGAACAGCCAGCTCCACCCCACTAGCCCTCTTCTCTAAGCCCCTTGACTACAAGCATGTCAGAATAACATAGCAGTGCCATCTAGTGAGTATGTCTGGAACCACAGACATCTTGCTTAGTCATAGAGCCACAGGATCCAGACAATCTAGAAACTGAAATGTCAGGTGACTAAGCTGCCAATGCCAGTCCTCAGGTTAACCCTTGGAAAGTTATCCGCCCTTCCTTCCTGGTAGACTTTCAAGAACAAAATTGTTAGCACAGTCTGATCCTTTCCTAAAACAAAACAAAACAAACAAACAAAACAAAAGAAACAAAAACTTTCATTCCAGCCAGCCCCTCCAACATGTCCTCCTTCATTCTCTGTTCCCTCAAACTTTGTTCAAGTCATACTGTCTCCTTATCCTGGCATACTACTTTTTCCCTCTCACATTTATCTAAATACTATCTGTCTTTCAAGACCCTTCATCGCTTTTAAGTGGCACAGACATAAAGCTGAGAAACAGGAAACCTAGATTCTACTCTAAACTTAGTGATTTATCACCCATGTGAGCTTTGAGGTAGTCACTTGACATTTGAGGTGCCAGGTTATTGATCTTTTCAGCACATCACAGACCCAGCTATCCCTCCAAAGGGAACACTGTGATGTGCTAGAAATATCAATGGCTTGGCATCCCAGAGACCCTCTCAGTGGGCCATTGAGCACATTCATTGAGGGGCTTTCTATGCTTCATTTTTTCCATATGTACAATGAGAAGTAGAATTCTTAGTATGTGAAGGCTCTTCCAGAGCTGATATTCTCAGTGTCTCATGAAACATTGCGCCTTGACCCCCAGCTCCTCCTTTGGCCCTTAGTGCCATTTTTTGGTCTTTATTAAGCTTAGCTTTCAGCTCCTTGTTCCTTCAACCCAGATGACAGTTGAAACACAAAGCCAACTCTACAGGCCTGGAACTCCCTCCTTTTTATGTAGTGCTTTATGTCTATTTCTTCATAATTTTTTAAATGTCCATCATAACATGTTAGAAAGGGAAACAGAAGAGAAAATAGTAAGTTCAGGGTGCAGATAAGGAAACAGAGGCCCAGGAAAATAAAGTCATTTACTCAAGGACACAGAGATAAGAAGTCACAGAGTTAGGAAAGAACTCC
Organism: Callorhinus ursinus; assembly: GCF_003265705.2. Lineage (NCBI taxonomy): Eukaryota > Metazoa > Chordata > Mammalia > Carnivora > Otariidae > Callorhinus > Callorhinus ursinus. Next base: position 559,483 of record NW_027397128.1, read on the forward strand.
CAGTCCAATATGCTTCTTTTGATATAACAGTCCAGTGCCTGCCTTGCTGAGAATCAGCATAGCCTCTCTCTTGGAAGTATGTGTGGGATGCCAAAATCTCAGAGAAAGACCCCCAAAGTATGTGTGAAGAGAAAAAGGCCAACAGCATGAAGTAAGATCATGTGACAGTTGCTCCTATATCTGCCCCCACACCTTTACTTTCTGGTTTCATTTACCTCAGGGCTTACAAAAATACAGAAACAATCTTCAAATTCTAGAAAGTCAAAGCTCAAACTCTTTTGGAGAGTCCTTATTTTATAGCCCCTATTTTATAGATATGGAAATTGAGGCTACCTTCCAGAGTAGGTCCCCCTCAAAGCTTTGCTTGAGGACCTATTGAAAGTTCTTCTTAGGAGAACAAGAGGTATTTTAACTGACTTATTTTAAATGAACACAAACACTATCATTCCTAGTAGGATCATAGATGCAGTATATACAAAACTAAAAAACAAGCCAAAACTAACAAAAGTTCAACAAAACAAGCTCAGGTTTTTCCACATGACAAATGTGTAGCCAAGTCATTTCAGATTAGAATTTCTGTCATTCCTACCTTCACTTCTACTTCTCCACTCCCAAGCTAGAAAGGCAAGGAGATACCACTGGGGAAATCTTGTCATGTCTGGAGGCCTCCCAGCCTAGTTTAAAGGTTAACATGGTCAAGATTGGCTGGCCAGAAGGGGTCTCAGAACTGGGGAACAAAATCACAGAAACACACATCTTCAAAGCTGAATGGGACCTTTAAGACCATCTCACCAATTTCTTCCACTCCACCACCATCTGTTTATTCAAATGAACAGAATGAGGCCCAGAGAACAGATGGGCCCAAGACCACAGAATTTCTTCAAAGATTACCTATCTTCTCAATATATCAACTGCAGAGAAGGTTAGAAAAAGCTTAGAGGTTAGGGTACATTGATGAATGCATTTGCAATAAAAGTATGTTGAATGGAGAGGTGGGGTCAACGAATGGTCAATGAGAAAGTCCTAAGCTCTTATTCATTCATGGAAATATTGAGAAAATAAGGAACTGCCTGAACCATTTCCTATCCTGCCCCCAAGCAAAAACCAACTGTCAGTAAAAAGAACAGCACCTATACAGGCTGCCTAATCTGCTTACACCAAGTCCCACATCCCTGCACTCCACTGGCACTGCTTTTCTAAGGCAAATATGCCTAAGGACAAGCACAATGGGACCCTTCTACAGAAGACCAGCACAAACCCCTGCACATACCATATCTACTGACTATAGAGTTCTGCAAAACTTCAGCTCTAGAGGAAATAGCATCAGGACGCTTATAACAAGCAGACCAGAGCACACCAAGTGAAAACTCATCACACTCTGACCAAGGTCCAAACATTCCTCACTGCATGCAAGAAGAAAGTCTACATAGGACGACCTGAGGGATAGAGAAGCCATAACAGCAGCAGAGTGCACTCACCACACACCACAGACACTTCCAAAGCACCAGGCCTAGACATTATATGGTCTCTTCTTCATAAAGCCATTAATCTCAGGGGAAGGAAACATAACAGACTTTCCTAGCACACAAAAGACAGACCAAGAAAAAATGCCAACACAGAGGAATTCATCCCAAAAGAAAAAACAAGAAAGATCACAACCAGGAATCTAAATGAAACAGCTATAAGTAACATGACTGATCCAGAATTTAAAGTAACAATCATAAAGATACTAGCTGGGCTAGAGAAAACCATGGAAGACAACAAAGAGACCCTTACTGCAGAGATAAAAGAGCTAAAAAAAAAACAATCAGGTCAAAATGAAAAATTCAGTAACTGAGATTTGAAACCAACTGGATGAAATAACCACTAGGATGGAAAAAGCAGAAGAACAAGTAAGTAATATAGAAGATAAAATTATGGAAAAAATAAAAACTGCACACAATATAGAAAGAAGAATGATGGATCAGGTTCTCACTAAGGGAACACAGTAACTACATCAAACATAATAACTTTGGTATCATAGAAGTCCCCCCCCCAAAAAAAAAGAAGAGAGAAAAGAGGGCAGATTTATTTGAGTAAATTAGCTGAAAATGTCCCTAATCTGGGGAAGGAAACAGACATCTAAATCTAGGCGACATAGAGAACTCCCACCAAAATCAACAAAAGCAGCCCAACACCAAGACATATCTTAGTTAAATTTGTAAAATATACTGATAAAGACAAAATCCTAAAAGCAGCAAGACAAAAGAAGTTCCTAACTTACAAGGGAAGACCAGTGAGGCTAGCAACAGATCTCTCCACAGACACTTGGGAAAACAGAAGAGAGTGGCATGATATATTCAATGTGCTGAATGGGAAAAATCTGCAGCCAGGACTATTCTATCCAGCAAAACTATCATTCAGAACAGAAGAAGAGATAAGATGTTTACCAGACAAAACAAAACAAACTAAAGGAGTTCTTGACCACAAAACCAACCCTGCAAGAAATATTACAGGGGACTCTTTCACTGTGAAGGGTAGACCAAAAGCAACAAAGACTAGAAAAGAAGAGAGAAAATCTCCAGAAACAATGACAAAAAAACTAATACAATGGCACTAAATACATATATATCGGCAATTAATGAGTGTAAATGGGCTAAATGTTCCAATGAAAAGATGTAGGGTATGAGAATAGATTAAAAAACAAACCCATCTAAATACTCCAAGACACTCATTCAAAACCTAAAGACACCTGCAGACTGAATCTGAGGGGATGGAGAAATATTTATCATGCAAATGGATATCAAAAGAAAGCTGGAGTAGCAATACTTATATAAGACAAACTAAGCTTTAAATCAAAGACTGTAACAAGAAAAGAAGGTCACTAAATCATAATACAGGGGACTAGCCAACAAGAAGATCTAACAATTGTAAATATTTATGCCTGAAACTTCAGAGCACCCAAATATATATAACAAGCAAAAAGGAGCTCATTGATAATAATACGGTAATAGTAGTGCACTTTATTTTTAACTTATTTAAATTCATTAGTTAACATATAGTGTCTCATTAGTTTCTAAGGTAGAGTTTAGTTACTAATCCATTGCATATATTATCAAGTGTTTATTATTATCACGTGCCCTCCTTAATGCCCATCACCCAGTTAACTCCATCCACCCACCCTCCTTCACTCTGAGTCTCTTATGGTTTTTCTCCCTCTCTGATTTCATCTTTTTATTTTTCCCCTCCATTCCCCTATGATCCTCTCCACTCTTTCTTTTATTCCATATATGATTGAAACCATATGATAATTGTCTTTCTTTGATTGACTTATTTCACATAGAATAATACCCTCCAGTTTCATCCGTGTCAATGTAAATGGTAAGATTTCATCCTTTTTGATGTCTGAGTATTATTTCATTATATATATACACCATATCTTTGTTATCCATTCATCTGTCAATGGAAATCTGGGCACTTTCTATAGTTTGGCTATTGTGGACATTGCTGCTATAAACACTGGGGTGCAGGTACACCTTCAGATCACTACATTTGTGTCCTCTAGGTAAATACCTAGTAGTGGAATTGCTGTGTCATAGGGTAGCTCTATTTTTAACCTCTTGAGGAACCTCCATACTGTTTTCCAGAGTGGCTATAACAGCTTGCATTCCCACCAACTGTGTAAGAGGGTTCTCCTTTCACTTCATCCTCACCAAAATCTGTTTATTTCTGACTTGTTAATTTTAGCCATTTTGACTGGTGTGAGGTGAAATCTCATTGTGGTTTTGACTTGTATATTTCCATGATGCCGAGTGATGTTGAACACTTTTTCACATATCTGTTAGCCATTTGTAGGTCTTCTGTGGAGAAATGTCTTTTTATGTCTTCTACCCATTTCTTGACTAGATTATATGTTTTTGGGTGTTGAGTTTGATAAGTTATTTATAGATCTTAGATACTAGCCCTTTATCTGATAAGAATTTGTAAGTGTCTTCTCCCATTCTGTAGGTTGTCTTTTGGTTTTGTCGACTGTCTCCTTTGCTGTGCAAAAGATTTTATCTTGATGAAGTCCAACCAATTTATTTTTGCCTTTGTTTCCCTTGTCATTGGAGGTATGTCTAGCAAGAAATTCCTTTGGCCAAGGTCAAAGAGATTGCTGCCAGTGTTCTCCTCTGGGATTTTGATGGATTCCTCTCTAACATTTAGGTCTTTCACGGATTTTGAGTTTATCTTTGTGTATGGGGTAAGAAAATGGTCCAGTCATTCTTCTACATATGGCTGCCCAATTTTCCTGGCACCATTTGTTAAAGAGACTGTCTTTTTTACATCAGATATTCTCTCCTGATTTGCAAAAGATAGAGCTGACCATAGAGTTGAAGGTCCATTTCTGGGTTCTCTATTCTGTTCCATTGATCTATGTGTGTGTGTTTTGTGCCAATACCATACTCTCTTGATGATTACAGCTTTGTGATATAACCTGAAGTGTGGCATTGTGATGCCACCAGCTTTGGTTTGTTTGTTTATTATTTATTTAAAATTCAATTGGCCAAGGTATTTTGATATAATGTTCAATGATTCATTAGTTGAATATAACACCCAATACTCATCATATCATGTTCCCTCTTTAATTCCCATCACCTAGTTACCCCATCCCCCAACCCCACCTCCTTTCCCACAGCTTTCAGTTTGTGTCCTGGAGTCAAGAGTCTCATATGGTTTGTCTCCCTCTCTGATTTCTTCCCATTCAGTTTTCCTTCACTTCCCCTATTGTCTTCTGCACTATTCCTTATGTTCCACATATGAGTGAAACTATATAATAATTGTGTTTCTCTACTTGACATATTTCACTTAGCATAATACCCTCCAGTTCCATCCACGTCAGTGTAAATGCTAGATATTCAACCTTTCTGGTGGCTGAGTAATATTCCATTGTATATATGAACCACATCATCTTTATCCATTCATCTGTTGAAAGACATAGCTCTTTCCACGGGTTGGCTATTGTGGACATTGCTGCAATGAACATTGGGGTACAGGTGCCCCTTAATTTCACTACACCTCTATCTTTGGGGTGAATACCTGTAGTGCAATCGCTGGGTCATAGGGTAGCTCTATTTTTAACATCTTGAGGAACCTCCATATTGTTTTCCAGAGTAGCTGTACCAGCTTGCATGCCCACCAACAGTGTACGAGGTTTCCCGTTTCTCCACATCCTCGCCAACATTTGTTGTTTCCTGTCTTGTTAATTTTAGCCATTCTGACAAGTATGAGGTGATATCTCATTGTGTTTAGATTTGTATTTCCCTGATGGCAAGTTATGTGGAGTATTTTTTCATGTGTCTGTTTGCTCTGTGTATATCTTCTTTGCAGAAGTGTCTGTTCATGTTTTCTGCCCATTTCTTGACTGGATTTTTTTTTTTGGTGGGGGTGTTGACTTTGACAAATTCTTTATAGATCTTGGATACCAGTCGTATATCTGTAATGTTATTTGCATATATCTTCTCCCATTCTGTAGGTTGCCTTTTAGTTTTGTTGATTATTTCCTTTGCTGTGCAGAAACTTTTTATCTTGATGAGTTTCCAATAGTTCACTTTTGCTTTTGTTTCCCTTGCCTTTAACAACATGTCTTTTTCAACATTCCTATGGCTATTCAGGGTCTTTTCTGTCTCCATACAAATTTTAGGATAATTGGTTCCAGCTCTGTGAAAAATGTTGATGGTATTTTCATAGAAATTGTATTGAATATGTAGATTGCTTGGGTAGCATCGACATTTTCATAATATTTGTTATTGCAATCTATGAGCATGTAATGTTTTCCCATTTCTTTGTGTCTTCCTCAATTTCTCTGATAAATGTTCTGTAGTTTTTAGAGTACAGTTCCTTTACTTCTTTGGGTAGGCTTATTCCTAGGTTTCTTATGATTTTTTTTTTTTTTGAGCATTTGTAACTGGGATCAATTCTTTAATTTCTCTTTCTTCTGTCTCATTATTAGTGTATAGAAATGCAATGCAACTGATGTCTGAGCATTGATTTTATATGCTGCCATGGTGCTGAATTCCTGTATGGGTTCCAGCAATTTTGGAGTGGAGTCTTTTGGGTTTTCCACATAAAGTATCATGTCATCTGCAAAGAGTGTGAGTTTGACTTCTTTGCTGACTTAGATGTCTTTTGTTTTTGTTGTCTGATTGCTAAGGCTAGGACTTCTAGTACTATGTTGAACAGTGGTGAGACTGGACATCCTTGTCATTTTGCTGACCTTGGGAAAAGCTCTCAGTTGTTCCCCAATTGAGAATAATATTCATGATGGGCTTTCCATACATGGCTTTTATGATATTGAAGTATGTTCTCTCCATCCCTAAACTGTGGAGAGTTTTAATCAGGAATGATACTGTATTTTTCATTTATTTTCCATCAATTGAATGGATCATATAGTTCTTGTCCTTTCTTTAACTAATGTGGTGTATCATGTTGATTGATTTGCAAATGTTGCACCACCTTTGGATCCCAGGAATGAATCCCACCTAGTCGTGGTGAATAATCATTTTAATGTACTGCTGGATCCTATTGGCTAGGATCTTGATGACAATTAACTCATCCAGGTTCATTAGGGCTATTGGTCTGTAATTCTCCTTTTTGGTGGGTTCATTATCTTGTTTTGGGATGAAGGTAATTCTGGTCTCATAGAACGAGTTTGGAAGTTTTCTTTTTTTTCTTACTTCTTTTTTTAAATTTAATTTTATTATGTTATGTTAGTCACCATACAATACATCATTAGTTTTTGATGTGGTGATCCACGATTCATCATTTTTGTATAACAGCCAGTGCTCATTGAAATACGTGCCCTCCTTAATCACCAGGCTAACCCATCCCCCCACTCCCCTCCCCTCTGAAACCCTCTGTTTGTTTCCCGGAGTCCATAGTTTCTCATGGTTCATCTCTCCCTCTGATTCCCCCCCCCTTCATTTTTCCCTTCCTTCTCCTAATGTCCTCCATGCTATTCCTTATGTTCCACAAATAAGTGAAACCAGATGATAATTGACTTTCTCTGTTTTCTTCCTGTTTCAGTTTTGGTAGTTGATATGTTTCTAGGAATGCACCCATTTCTTCCAGATTAACTAATTTGTGTGCATATAGTTGCTCAAATTGTTTTCTTATAATTGTTTGTATTTCTTTGGTGTTGGTTGTGATGTCTCCTTTTTCATTCATGATTTTATTTATATGGGTCCTTTCTCTTTTCTTTTTGATATGTCAGGCTAGGGGTTTATCAATCTTCTTAATTATTTCAAAAAACCAGCTCCCCAGTTTTGTTGATTTCTTTTACTCTTGTTTTGTTGTCTATTTCATTGATTTCTCCCCTAAACTATTACTTCTCTTCTCCTGCTGGGTTTAGGCTTTATTTGCTGTCCTTTTTCCAGCTCCTTTAGGTGTAAGGTTAGCTTGTGTATTTGAGTCTTTTCTTGTTTCTTGAGAAAGCCCTGTATTGCTATATACTTCCCCCATAAGACCATCTTTGCTACATCCCAAAGATTTTGAACTGTTCTGTTTTTATTTTCATTTTTTTCCATAATTTTTTAAAGTTCTTCTTCAATTTCCTGATTTCAACCATTTATTCTTTCATAGGATGCTCTTTGACTTCCATGTTTTGAGTTACTTCTAAATTTCCTCTTGTAAAAAAATAAATAAATAAATAAATTTCCTCTTGTGATAGAATTCAAGTTTCAAAGCATTGTGGTCTGAAAATATGCAGGGAGTAATCCCAATCTTTTGGTATTAGTTGAGACGTGATTTGTGACCCAGTATATGATCTATTCTAGAGAATGTTCCATCTCACTTGAGAAGAACGTGTATTCTGTTGCTTTAGGATGGAATGCTCTGAATATATCTGTGAAGTCCATCTGGTCCAGTGTGTCATTCAATTCCCTTGTTTCCTTGTTAATCTTCTGCTTACATGATCTTTCCATTGCTGTGAGTGGGGTGTTAGTGTCCCCTACTCTTATTGTATTATTATGAATGTTTTTTTAATTTGGTTTTAATTGGTTTACATATTTGGTTGCTCCCAATTTAGGGTCATAAATACTTACAACTTTTAGATTTTCTTATTTGATAGACCCTTTTAGTATGATAAAGTGTCCTTCGTCATCTCTTATTACAGTCTTTGGTTTAAAAACTAATTTATCTGATATGAGGATTGCCTCCCCACATTTCTTTTGATGTCCATTAGCATGATAAACAGCTCTCCACCCCCTCACTTTCAATCTGGAGCTGTCTTTGATTCTAAATTGAATCTCTTGTAGACAGCATATTGGATGGGTTTTGCTTTTTTATCCAATCTGATACCTTGTCTTTTGACTGGAGCATTTAGCCCATTTACACTCAGAGTATCTATTGAAAGATATGAATTTAGTGCTATCATATTACTTGCAAAGTCACTGTTTCTGTATATTGTCTCTCTTCCTTTCTGGTCTATGTTGTTTTTGGGTTCTCTCTTCGCTTACAGGATCCCCTTTAATAGTTCTTCCAGGTCTCGTTTAGTGATCACAAATTTGTTTTGTTTCTGTTTGTACTGGAAGTTCTGGGTCTCTCCTTCCAGTCTGAATGACAGCCTTGCTGTGTAAAGTATTCTTGGCTGCATGTTTTTTTTTTTTTCATTTATCATCCTGAATATATTATGCCAGTCTTTTCTGGACTGCCATGTCTCCGTGGACAGATCTGTTGTCTGTCTAATGTTTTACCGTTTTAGGTTAAGGACCTCTTATCTCCAGCTGCTTTCAGGATTTCTCTTTATCTCTGAATTTTGCAAACTTCACTACTATATGTTGGAGTGTTGATCTATTTTTATTGATTTCCAGAGGGTTCCCTAACCTCCTGACTTGAATGCTCTTTTCCTCAATTTTCAGCTATAATTTGGTCAAATAAACCTTCTGTCCCTCTCTCTCTCTTTCCTCATCTTCAAGAACCCCTTTTATTTGAATATTATTGTGCTTTATGGTATCTCTGATTTCTCAAAGCTTCCCCTCATGATCCAGTAGTTGTTTTTCTCTCTTTTTCTCAGCTTTCTTACTTTTCATCATTTTGTCTTCCAAATCACTGATTCTTCTGCCTCATTTACCCTAGCAGTTAGAGCTTCCATTTTAAAGTGCATCTCATAAATAACATTTTTAATTTCAGCCTAATTAGATTTTAGTTCTTTTATTTATGCACTAAGGGATTTTTCTAGTGTCTTTTATGATGTTTTGAAGCCCAGCTAGTATCTTTAGAATCGTTATTCTGAATTCGAGCTCTGACATCTTACTTACATCCATAGGATTACATCTATAGCAGATAATATTACCTCTGTTTTTTTTCTTTCTTTTGTTGTGAATTTCTCCTCCTTGTCATTTTGTCCAGAAAAGAAAGGAGGAAAGAAAAAGAAAGACAAAAAAAGAGGAGAAAAAAAAACCCAACAAAAACAGCAATAATAATACCAACAATAATATCTTCAGGAAGTGATTCTGGTGTATGCTGTGTATACTCTGTTGTGTTTTTGCTGCTCTTTCCCACTGATCCTTCCTCTACAGAGTTTACCCTTGCTTTTAGTGGGGAGCATTTGTTCCTCTAAGTAGGTATGTTTTGATTTGCTTATGAAGTTATGCCAGAGGCTGAGATTTTGGAGCTTTCTTTAATCAGTAGATTTGTTATATGTGGGGGTTTGTGTTGGTCTTCTGAGGGAGAGGCCTGCTGTACTGGCTCACAAGCTGACTTGCCCTTTGTAAAGATGCTGCTGCCAGGTCAAGTGTCTGGGTTTAGTGTAGATAACTCCAGCCTCCACTAGAGGCACTGTGTTTCTCTCTGGAGTCTGAATGTGCTGGTGGGTGGGAAGAGGGGTTGTGATGAAGGAGGTAATGGCATCACCTTATCCCTTTGTCCCTGGAGGGCAGAAATCCAGGCAGTGGCTACTCAGGAGGTCATCCCAGAAAGTCGAACAATCTCCTGTGGCCCAGGTCCTTGTCAATTCCCTTCTATAACCTGACTTTGTCCAGGTTGTTTTCATGCCCCGAGCCACATATTTCCTGTATTTTATCTCTGGCCAGTGGCTGGGTTTCAAAACTCCAAATATATAGGGCCTGGTAATGTGCACACCCATTCCCTTCCCCAGGTGGGGAGGTTCAGGGCATGCCAAGCACCATTCTGTCTGTGAAAAGCCCTCACACAGTGCATGCATGGAGGCTAGATTTTATTGTACTGCTTAGCAAAAAGCTGGAGTCAGGCTATCAGCCATCTGCATTTGATTCAGTCCCTACTATCCTTTGTCCCAGAAAAGCCATTGCAGAGGCTTGAATCTATTGTGGTAGACAGCAAAAAGCGGTGGCCATGTTATCAGTGATCCACTCCAGTCTCTGTGCTATGCTCAGCCAACCTCAGAAAAGTGGTGGTTTAGCATGTGCACAGACTTTCAAGCCTATTGTGGCTTAGAGCAAAAAGTGATGGCCAGGTTATACACAATCTGCTCCAGTCTCTGTGTTCCCATCACTCAGTCCCAGAAAAGTGGCTGCAAGGAGCGAGCACAGAGGTCCAAGCCTACCCTGGCTCATACCAAAAAACCAAGAGGCTCTCTCCCCTTTGTGTTCCCCTCTAACCCCACTGTATAGCTCCCCTCAATGGCTTCCTGGCTGTCTCTTTGTCTCTGGAGAGGACAAATATGCTTCTTAAATGCCCTCAAGAAAGGGGAGCAATCTCTCCCTGAGCAACCCAGGGATCCACTCGCCACAGCTTATAGTGGGGTCACAAACCACTGAATCTTTTCTAATTTCTCCCTCTTCCTGACTTTGCTCTGTGAAACTGGATTCCACCCCTTCCCAGCCCTGTGGCTTCCCAATCCTCCAAGTCAGGGCTCTGAACCTTCTTTCTGCCGAATTCACTCCATCCGAGTGTGCAGATTGTTCCTGTACTTCTCTCGTCCTTTCCCTAGTTGTTCAAAATAGTTCCAGGTTGATCTAATTGTATTCGAAGGACAAAGCAAGTTCAGCCTCCCCCTACTACTCTGTCATCTTGGAACCTCCTCTCTAGTACTGCACTTTAAAAACCCACTTATATCACTGGATAGATCATCTAAGCAGAAAATCAAGAAGGAAAGAATGGCTTTGGATGACACACTGGACCAGACGGCCTTGACAGATATATTCAGAACATTTCATCTTAAAGCAGCAGAATACACATTCTATTCAAGTGCACATATGACATTAACCAGAATAGATTACATACTAAGTCACAAATAAGGCCTCAACAAGTACAAAAAGACTGAGATCATAACATGCATATTTTCTGACCAGGGTGATAGGAAAGGTGAAGTCAAACACAAGAAAAAATTTGGAAATACCACAAATATATGGACATTAAACAACATGCTACTAAAAATGAATGGGTCAACCAGGAAATCAAAGAAGAAATAAAAACAATTCAAAACAAATAAAATGAAAACACGATGGTCCAAAACATTTGGGATGTAGCAAAATGGTCCTAAGAGGGAAAATACAGCAAAACAGACCTACCTGTAAAAGCAAGAAAAATCTCAAATATGCAACATAACCTTACACCTTAAAGGAGCTAGAAAAAGACCAAATGAAGCCCTAAAGCCAGCAAAAGAAAGGACACAGTAAAAAAGAGAGCAGAAATAAATGATATAAAAACAACAATAACAAAAAAGTAGAACAGATCAATGAAATCAAGATCTGGTCCTTTGAGGGATGTCTGGGTGCCTCAGTCAGTTAAGGATCTGCCTTTAGCTCATGATCTTGGGGTCCTGAGATTGCACCCTGCATCAGGTTCCCTGCCCAGTAGGACATCTGATTCTCCTTATCCCTCTGCCCCTCTCCCCACTCATGTGCTCTCTCTCTCAAATATGTAAAATCTTTAAAAGAAATTTAAAAATAAAAAAGTTAGTTGTTTGAAAAAAATTAATAAAATTGATAAACCCTTAGCCAGACTTATCAAAAATAAAAAAGATATAAACCAAATAAAAGCACTTAGGAGAGAGGAGATATCACAGCCAACACTACAGAACTTCAAACAATTATGAGAATATTTTTTATTTAAATTCAATTAGCCACCTTATAGTACATTAATTTCGGATGTAGTGTTTAGTAATTTATCAGTTGCATATAACACCCAGTGCTCATGACATCACTGCCCTAATTAATGCCCATTCCCCCACCCACTTCCCATCCAGAAACCCTCAGTTTGTTTCCTATACGTAAGAGTGTCTCATGGTTTGTCTCCCTCTCTAATGACTTCCCAGTTTTCCCTCCCTTCCTCAATGGTCCTCTGCCCTGTTTCTTATATCCCACATATGAGTGAAACCATATGATAATTTTATTACTCTGATTGACTTATTTCGCTCAGCATAATACCCTCCAGTTCCATCCACGTCCATGTAAATGGTAAGTATTCAACCTTTCTGATGGCTGAGTAATATATATATATATATATATATATATATATATATATATATATAACATTTTCTTTATCCATCTGTTCTGTCGATGGACATCTCACATCTCAGCTCTTTCCACAACTTGGCTATTGTGGACAATGTTGCTATGAACTTTGGCGTGCAGGTGTCCCTTCATATAACTACATTTGTATCTTTGGGGTAAATACCTAGTAGTGCAATTGCTGTGTTGTATTATGAAAAACTATACAACAAATCAATCTGGAAGAAATGGATAAATCCTTAATAATATATAAACTACCAAAACTAAAAAAAGGAAAACATAGGAAACTTGAACAGACCAATAACCAGCAAAGAAATTGAATAAACAATAAAAAATCAACCAACAAACAAAAGTCAAGGGTAAGATGACTTCACAAGGGAATTCTACCAAACACTTAAAGAGTTAATACCTATACTTCTCAATCTATTTTTTAATGGAAATGGAAGGAAACCTTCTAACTCATTCTGAGACCAGCATTACTCTGATTCCAAAGCCAGATAAAGACTCCACTTAAAAAGAGAACTACAGGCTAATATCTTTGATGAATATGGATGTAAAAATTCTCAACAAAATAATAGCAAATATAACCCAACAGTACATTAAAAGAATCATTCATTCACCACAATTAACTGACAGACATTTATTCCTGGGCTACAAGCATGGTTCAATATTAGCAAATCAATGTGAAATTAATTAATGTGAAATACCACATTAATAAATGAAAAAGTAAGAACCATGATCCTCTCAACAGATGCAGAAAAAGCATTTGACAATGTACAACAACCATTCATGATAAAAATCCCTCAACAAATTAGGGATAGAGAGAACGTACCTCAACATCATAAAGGCCATATTAAAAAATAAAAACACCTAATATCTTCCTCAATGGGGAGAAACTGAGAGCTTTTCCACTATGGTCAGGAACAAGACAAGATACTCTTACCACTGTATTTTAACATAATACTGGAATACATAGCCTCAGCAATCAGACAACAGAAAGAAATAAAAGACATCCAAATCAACAAGGAAAAGTCAAACTTTCACTATTTGCAGATAACACGATACTCTCTATAGAAAACCGAAAGCACTCCACAGAAAAATTGTTAGAACTGATACATGAATTCAGTATAGTTGCAGGATACAAAATCAATGTACAGAAATCTGTTGCATTTCTATACACCAATAATGAAGCAGCAGAAAGAGAAATTAAAGAATAAATCCCATTTACAATTGCACCAAAACACATAAGATACCTAGGAATAATCCCAAAGAGGTGAAAGATCTGTATTCTGAAAACCATAAGACACTGATGAAAGAAATTGAAGATAACAAAGAAATGGGAAGACATTACCTGCTTATAGACTGGAAGAACAAATATTGTTAAAATGTCTATAGTATCAAAGTAATCTACACATTTAATGCATTCCCATCAAAATACCACCAGGATTTTTCACACAGCTAGAACAAACAATCCTAAAATTTCCATGGAAACACACACACACAAAAAAACAGAATAGCTAAAGCAATCTTGAAAAAGAAAAGCTACGCACTTGGGTTGCCCAGTCAGTTAAGTGTCTGCCTTTGGCTCAGGTCATGATCCCAGGGTCCTGGAATCAAGCCCCATATTGGACTCCCTGCTCAGTGGGAAGCCTGCTTCTCCCTCTGCCTGCTGCTCCCCATGCTTGTGCTTTCTCTCTCTCTCTGTCTCTCAAATAAATAAATAAAATCTTAAAAAAAAAAAAAAGAAAAAGAAAAAGCTGGAGGCATCACAATTCCAGATCTCAAGCTATATTATGAAGCTGTAGTCATCAAGACAATATGGTATTGGCACAAAAACAGACACAGATCAATGGAACAGAGTAGAAAACAAAGAAAGGAACGCACAAGTATATGGTCAACTAATCTTCAACAAAGCAGGAAAGAATATCCAATGGAAAAAAAAGATAGTCTTTTCAACAAATGGTGTTTGGAAAACTGGATAAAAACATGCAAAAAGGAGTGCCTGTGTGGCTCAGTCATTAAGCATCTGCCTTCAGGTCATGATCCCAGGGTCCTGGGATTGAACCTTACGTTGGGCTCCCTGCTCAGTGGGAAGCCTGCTTCTCCCTCTCCCACTCCCACTGCTTGTGTTCCCTCTCTCCCTGTGTCCCTCTTTGTCAAATAAATAAACAAAGAATCTTTTAAAAAACATGCAAAAGAATGAAACTGGACCACTTTCTTAAGTCATGCACAAAATAATCAAAATGGATGGAAGACCTAACTATGAGATAGGTAACCATTACAATCCTAGAGGAAAAAACAGGCAGTAACCTCTTTAATATAGGCCATAGCTACTTCTTGCTATATACATCTCCTGCGGCAAGGGAAACAAAAGCAAAAATAAACTATTGAGACCTCATCAAGATAAAAATTTTCAGCCCAGTGAAGGAAACAATCAACAAAACTAAAAGGCAATCTTCAAAATCGGAGAAAATATTTGTAAATGACATATCTGATAAAGGGTTATTCTTCAACATATACAAAGAATTTATAAAACTCAACACCCAAAAAGGAATAATCCAGTTAAGAAATGGGCAAAAAACACATGAATACACATTTTTCCAAAGAAGACATCCAACTGGGTAACAGACAAATGAGAAGATGCTCAACATCACTCATCATCAGGGAAATACAATCAAAAGTACAATGAGATATCACCTCACAACTGTCGGAATGGCTAAAATGAACAACACAGGAAACAACAGGTGTTGGTGAGGATGCAGAGAAAGTAGAGCCCTCTTACAGTGTTGTTGGGAATGGAAACTGTTGTAGCCACTCTGGAAAACAGTATGGAAGTTCCTCAAAAAGTTAACAGAACTACTCTATGACCCATCAATTGTACTATTAGGCAAATAGCAACATTATTTACAATAGCCAGATTACAATAGTTGAATATTATTCAGCTATAAAAAAAAGAATGAAATCTTGCCATTTGCAACTGCGTGGTTGGAGCTAGAGGTATTATGTTATGTGAAATAAGTCAGAGAAAGACAAATACCACATGATTTCACTCATATGTGGAATTTAATAAACAAAACAGATGAACATAGGGGGAAAAGAAGAGAAGCAAACCAGAAAACAGACTCTTAACTATAGAGAACAAACTGAGAGTTACTGGAGGGGAGGTGGGCAAGGGGATGGGTTAAATGGGTGATGGTATTAAGGAGGTCACTTGTGATGAGCACTGGGTATTGTATATAATTGATGAATCATTATAGCTGAGGTTAATATTGTATTGTATGTTAACTAACTAGAATTTAAATAAAAACTTGAAAAAAGATTAAAAACTCATACAAAGGAACACTAAAACATTATTCATCCAGAGGAGCAAAATAACTTGACAGAAGTCATAGCTGAGTAAATCCAGACATCAGACTTAAAGACAGAAATTTTGAAACAATTGTCTTAGAGGTAAACAAAGAACTAGAGGTAAACAAAGAATGGGAGGAAATCAAGAAAATGATATATAAGCAAAATGATAATATCAACAAGGAGGTATAATTATAAAACATCAAAGGGAATTTTTGGAGCTGAAAAGTACAATAACTGAAATAAAAATTCAGTAAAGGTGTTGAACAACAAGTTTGTGTGGGAAGAAGAAAGAAATAACAAACATGAAGATATGATAATAGAAATAATCAAATATGAAGAACAGGAAAAAAAATTAAGAAACATGAACACAGACTAAGGGAATTGTGGGACACCACCAAGCAAGCCAACATATCCATTATTGGAGTCCAAGAGAAGAATGAGGGAAAGGAGCAGAAAGAATATTTAAAGAAACAATGGATGGAAGTGACCCAAACATGATGAAAGTATGAATCTACAAATCCAAGAAGCTTAACAAACACCACATGGGATAAATCCGGAGACCCACAAAGAGATACAAAGAGACTGCTGAAAGCCTAGACAAAGAGTGAATCTTGAAAGTAGCAAGGAAGAAGCAACTTGTCATAAGCAAGGGATCCTCAACATAATTATCAATCTATTTCTCAGCAGAAACTTTGGAGACCAGAAAACAACAGGTTGATAAATTCTAAGTGCTGGGAAAAATAACATGTCAATTGAGTATTCAATTACCAGATAAGTTGTTCTCCAAAAAATAAAAAAAAAACTAACTTAGACATTCTCAGATAAAGAAAAGCTGAGAGAGTTCATTACTGCTAGACCTGCCATATAAGAAAAGCTAAAGAGATTCCTTTAGGTTGACGTAAAATTACACTGAACAGTAGTAACTCAGAGCCATATGAAGATATAAAAATCTCTGGTAAAAGTAAATACATTCACATATAAAAACCAATATTATTGCAATATTGGATTTTAACTCCATTTTATATTTTCTACAGGATTTAGAATACAATAGCATAAAAGACTTTTAGATTTACAATATTGGACACATATGTATAAAGATATAACTTTTGACACTGATAGCATAAAGGAGGCAGAGCTATTAGTTTTTGTATGTGATTAAAGATAAGCTGGTGTCAATTCATATCAGATTGTCATAACTTTAGGATGTTATATATAATCTCCATGGTAACCACAGACAAAATATCTATAGAATATACACAAATGGAAATGAGAAGGAAATCAAAACATGTCACTACAAAAATCAATTAAAGATAAGACAGTAATAGATAAAATGAGGAGAAAAGATCTATAAAATATCAGAAAAAATAGCAAATGACAGAAGTAAGTCATTCATTTCAGTAATTACATTGAATGTAAATGGATTAAACTCTCCAATTTTAAAAAAAGAGATTGGCAGAATAGATTAAGAAACACGGAACAACTATATGCTGTCTAAAAGAAATTCACTTTAAAGACACAAATAATTTAAAATTAAAAGAATGGTAAGGGATATTTCTTACAAACAATTGCCAAAACAGAGATGAGCTGGCTACACTAATATCAGACAAAATATGCTTTGTTATATACTGAATTGTGTCCTTACCCCAAATTCATGTGTTCAAACCCTAATCCCCTATGTTGGATATAGGGCCTGTAAGAAGGTAATAAAACTTAAATGAGGTCATATGATGGGAGGCTTACTCTGACAGGAGTAGTGTCCTTATGAGAACAGAAAGAAACACCAGGGCACCGCTCTCTCTCTCTATGTGCACACAGAAGAAAGGTAATGGAGGACACAATGTGAATACAACCATCCAAAAGCCAGGAAAAAAATTCTTATCAGAAACTAGACTTGATGAAATCTTGACGTTGAGCTTCTGGCCTCCAAAGTGTGAGAAAATTATTTTTTCTTCTTTAAGCCACATGCTTATAGTGTTTTGTTATGGCAGCCTGAGCTGAATAATAAAGACTTTAAGTAAAAAATTGCTATAGGAGACAAAGAAAATTACATATTTATTAGAGAGTGAATTCCCCAAGAAGATATGATAATTATAAACGTATATACAACAAATACCACAACCCCCAAATATATGAAGCAGTCACTAACAGAATTGAAGGGAAAAATAGCAGTTTTATATTAATAGTTTCAGACATCAATACATCCCTTTTAATAATGGATAGAACAACAAAACAGAAGATCAATAAGGAAATGGAGGAAATGAACAACATTATAAATCAAGTGGACATAATAAACAGAGACAATACTCCACACAATAGGAATATACATGTTTCTCAAGTGCACATGGAACATTATCCAGGATAGGCACTATATTAGGCCACAAAACAAAAATATTTTTTATGTTATGTTAGTCACCATACATTACATCATTAGTTTTTGATGTAGTGTTCCATGATTCATTGTTTGCGTATAACATCCAGTGCTCATTGCAATACATGCCCTCCATAATCACCAGGCTAACCAATTCCCCCACACCCCTCCCCTCTGAAACCCTCAGTTTGTTTCCCGAAGTCCATAGTTTCTCATGGTTTATCTCCCCCTCTGATTTCCCCCCTTCATTTTTCCCTTCCTTTTCCTAATGTCCTCCATGCTATTCCTTATGTTCCACAAATAAGTGAAACCATATGATAATTGTCTGATTGACTTATTTCACTTAGCATAATCCCCTCCAGTTCCATCCATGTCGATGCAAATGATGGGTATTCATCCTTTCTGAAGGCTGAGTAATAGTCCATTGTGTATATGGACTCCATCTTTTTTTTAAGATTTTTTTTAAATTTTATTATGTTATGGCAGTGACCATACAATACATCATTAGTTTTTGATGTAGTGATCCACGATCCATTGTTTTCGTATAACACCCAGTGCTCCATGCAATACATGCCCTCCTTAATACCCATCACCTGGCTAACCGATCCCCCCACACCCCTCCCCTATAAAACCCTGTTTGTTTCTCAGAGTCCATAGTCTCTCATGGTTCATCTCTCCCTCCGATTTCCCTCTCTTCATTTTTCCCTTCCTTAAGATTTTATTATTTATTTATTTATTTATTTATTTATTTATTTATTTATTTATTTAACAGAGAGAGACACAGCGAGAGAGGGAACACAAGCAGGGGGAGTGGGAGAGAAAGAAGCAGGCTTCATGCAGAGCAGGGACCCAATGCAGGGCTCTGTCCCAGGACCCTGGGATCATGACCTGAGCCAAAGGCAGACACTTAATGACTGAGCCAACCAGGTGCCCTGGACCACATCTTCTTTATCCATTTGTCTGTTGAAGGGCATTTGGGCTCCTTCCACAGTTTGGCTATTGTGGACTTCGTTGTTATGAACATTGGGGTGCATGTGCCCCTTCTTTTCACTGCATCTATATCTTTGGGGTAAATACCCAGCAGTGCAATTACTGGGTCATAGGGTAGCTCTATTTTTTAAATTTTTGAGGGACCTCCATGCTCTTTTCCAAAGTGGCTGTACCAACTTGCATTCCCACCAACAGTGTAAGAGGGTTCCCCTCTCTCCACAACCTCTCCAGCATTTGTTGTTTCTTGCCTTGTCAATTTTTGCCATTCTAACTGACCACCACATTTTTCTAAAGATTTATTTATTTATTTGAGAGAGAGAGAGAGAACCCACGAATGGGGGAGGGGCAAAGGGAGAGAATCTTCAAGCAGACTCTTCATTGAGCATGGAGCTTGTTCCCATGACCCATGAGATCATGACCTGAGCCAAAACCAAGAGTCAGATGTGCTTGGCCTATTGAGCCTCAGGCACCCCACCATCACCTTTGATAATATTGGAAGGACTTCAGGAGCTACTGTCTTGTTCTCAGGCCCAAGAAAAATGTAATTGGCACCTGGGGAATAGAGAATGTACTAGCTACCTGAGGGATAAACTCTAAGTCTACATTTCCTCCCAAACTGACCTTCATTAAAACAGACACCTGGTATTCTGGGCTCATTGGTTAACTCTGATTGGATAACAGTTCCCACTCAATGGCATTCTCATGCCCACCTTCTATACTTTGATACATATTCCTGTGCAGTCAGGCCAAACATTGCTCCTACGTATCTATGTAGGAAGTTAGCTTGGTTCAAGCTCTACAAGCATATTTTTGCACAGTAAGAACCTTGACTTAGGGAGTCTGGGGAATTGAGTTCAAGTCTTGGTTGTGTTATTGAATGGCAGTAAGATTTTGGGAACATCATTTTCTTTCTCTGGGCCTTAGTTTCCCTATCGAACTGTAAAATAAGAATGTGGAGCAAGACAATTGCAAAGGTTTCTTCCAGGTATAAAGTTCTTTGTGTCTGAGAAAAATTACAGTAGAAAAGATGAATGCGAGATATTAAGAATTACTTTCTCAAAGTCAGTTGTGAATCTCCATTGAAGAAGCTGTTTTGGAAATGGAGATAGCTATTCTTTTCTAGATCTCTTTCCATAGGAAGGGAATCAGTGACTATTTAGGGCAATTTACAAATTTGTCAGAAAACAAATTGCTTGGTTGCATAAGCAACACCTTTGGTTTTCATAATTGGGGTCAGGAAGATTTGTGTAAATGTAGTTGGGTAGGTAAGGGGTAGAGGAGGAGATGACTTAAGACAGCCCTTATAGGGTCTAGCAGCTCCTTCCCTAAAGGCTCATTCCAATAAGGGGATGACAATGGAGGATTCAGGACTTATTAGATGGCCACAGGGCCACATTAAGGGAGGCAACAGCACAGAACTGGGGCAATAACACACTTCATCAACTTCACATTTGGGCCCCAAACTGGCCGTAAGAGAGACCTTGGCAGTTTAAAAGTCCTAGCAGTGGGTCTTTCCTTCTTTCTTTCTTTCTTTCTTTCTTTCTTTCTTTCTTTCTTTCTTTC
>NW_027397128.1:580213-591542 GCF_003265705.2 Callorhinus ursinus
TTCTTTCTTTCTTTCTTTCTTTCTTTCTTTCTTTCTTTCTTTCTTTCTTTCTTTCTTTCTTTCTTTCTTTTTCTTTCTTTCTTTTTCTTTCTTTCTTTCATGGCAAGTAGAAGTTAACCTCACCCTCTCTTGTTCTCCAAACCAACTGTCCAACATTGGAAGGAAAACACAAAGAAAACCAAGTCTTATTCCTTGCTCCATCCAACAAAGAGCAAGACTGTGGGAATCCATGGAAAATTGCTGCCTGGTCAGACCAGGTCCTTTTTGTCTCATGTCCTCTGATGATTTCCCATCTCTGGTCTGACAAGGTCTTTCTCCATAAGGATCAAGTCATACATTTCTAGTAGGCTTCTGGCCATATATCTGTGACCTGTGAGAGGGGAATGGGATAATAACTTTCCCTACTGCTCTTGAGGCAGTAGGCCCTTGGTGCCTGATTTCCAAGCTGTCTGGTTGTTTGGGATCATTTAGGGCTCCTAGGATGGAATCCTCAAGAGGGATTTTCACCTTCCCAGTTCCATGGGAACCACAACTTCCTGAAGTTCTGGCCTTGAGCTTCTATCCTTAAGATCACTAGAGCACATTTCTTCATAGACTTTGGGATAGGTTCAAAGCCTAGGTCACTTTACTCTTCTCTCCATACTCACAGCCACATCCCATGAGCTTCAGCTTTAACAGACATTCAGATGACAACTTATTCATCAGCTGCCACATAGGTCTCAGGCACTCTCTTGCCTGGACATTATCTTCCTATCTCTCTGTCACTATTGCTTTAGCTCCTGTTTCCAAAGACCTTTAGTAGAAAATCTATCTCTGGCTCTCTCCTAGCAAAACTACCCAAAACAATGTGGATAGGACATCTTCAGGTAATAGTTGGATGGCTAAAGAGGATGCTGACACCCAATAAATTTCCTTATCATTAATTTCTTTGCCATTACAGTGTTTGAGAAAGAAGGGATTACACTTAGAATTTTAAATAAACTTACTAGTAGAAGAAAACAAGAGTGAAGTGATACAAAAAATACAGACATTTCACTGAAGGGAATATACAGATGGCCAGTAAGCACTTGAAAAAATGATCAACATTATTATTCATAAGGAAATGCAACTTAAAACTACCATGAGATATCATTACACACCTATCAGAATATGTATCAAATATCAAAAAATATGGAAATTAAAAATGAAAATAGTAATAAACATCAAGTGCTGGGGAGGTTATGAAGCAGTTGGATCACTTGTACTTTGCTGGTGGGATTGTAAAATGGCACAAAAGCTCTGGAAAACAATTTGACAGTTTGTTTAAAAAGAAACCATGTGGGGGCGCCTGGGTGGCTCAGTCATTAAGCATCTGCCTTCTGCTCAGGTCATGATCCCAGGGTCTTGGGATCGAGCCCTGCATAGGGCTCCCTGCTCAGCGGGAAGCCTGCTTCTCCCTCTCCCACTCCCCCTGCTTGTGTTCCCTCTCTCGCTGTCTCTTTCTCTGTCAAAAAATAAATAAGAAAGAAAGAAAGAAAGAAAAAAAAAGAAAGAAAGAAAGAAAGAAAGAAAGAAAGAAAGAAAGAAAGAAAGAAAGAAAGAAAGAAAGAAAGAAGAAAGAAAGAAACCATGTGATTACCATGACCTAGCAATTGCACTCCTGGGCATTTATCCTAGTGAAAAAAAATATGTATGTTCACACAAGCAGCTGCACATGAATGTTCATAGCAGCTTTATTTGTAGTAGCTAAAACTCAGAACCAGCCCAGATGTCCTTTAACAGATGAATGGTAAACCATCAGTGTTACATCCACACCATGGAATACAACTCAGCAATGAAAACAAACAAACTACTGATACACACAACAACTTGGATGAACCTGGAGGGAATTATACTGAGTGGGGAAAAAAGGCAATCCCAAAAAGTGCATAGTGTATGATTCCAATTTTATAACGTTTCTGACAAGACAATGTTATAAGGATTAATGGTTTCCAATGGTTAAGGAGGTGAGTGGGACTGTGGTGACTGACTATAAAAGGGTTGCATGAGGGATACCTTCTATGGAACAGTTCTATGGCTTAGTTTTGGTGCTGATTACTCAAATCTACACATGTGTATAATTAAATAGAACTTAATTACCACACACACATACACACACACACATGCACACACACATACACACACTTGAGTGCATGTAAAACTGATGAAATCTGAATAAGGCTAATGGTACCAGTATGAAAATTCTGGTTGTGATATTGTATTATAGTTATGCAGGATGTCACCATTAGGGAAACCCAGAAAGGAGTACAAAAGATCTCTATTTATATATTTTTGGTGGGTTCTTTTTTGCATTTAAAAATATTGGTTATTTATATTTAAATACACAAGACATTAACAAAAAGACTCAGAATCCAAATTTTGACTCTCTTTTATTTGGGAGACCTATCTGGGGAGTACTTTAAATTAGGGCCCTGCCCCTAAATTGTTTTATTGGTCATACTCAACAAGAACCTATCCAGTATGATCCAACAGTACATTAAAAGGATTATTCACCACTACCAGGTGGGGTTTATTCCTGGGATCCAAGGGTGGTTCAACATTCACAAATCAATCATCATCATAGAGCACACCTATAAAAGAAAAGACAAGAACCATATGATCCTCTCTATTGATGCAGAGAAAGTATTTGACACAATAGAACATCCTTTCCTGATTAAAACTCCTCAGAATAGAGGGATAGAGGGAACATACCTCAATATCATAAAATCCATCTATGAAAAGCTCACAGTGAATATCATTCTCAAAGGGGAAAAACTGAGAGCTTTTCCCTTAATGTCAGGAACAGGACAGGGATGCCCACTCTCACCACTTTTGTTCAACATAGTACTAGAAATCCTAGCCTCAGCAATCAGAGAACAAAAAGAAATAAAAGCCATTCAAATTGGCAAAGAAGAAGTCAAAATCTTTCTTGGCAGATGACATGATACTTTATGTGGAAAACCCAAAAGACCACCCCAACATTGTTAGAACTCATACAGAAATTCAGCAACATGGCAGGACACAACATCAATGCATAGGTCACTTGCATTTCTATACACTAACAATGTGACTGAAAAAAGAGAAATTAAGGAATCAATTCCATTTACAATAGTACCAAAAACCATAAGATACCTAGGAAGAAACCTAGGTAAAGGATCTCTACTCTAGAAACTATAGAACACTTATGAAAGAAATTGAAGAAGACACAAAGAGATGATAAAACATTCCATGCTAGTGGATTGGAAGAATAAACATTGTGAAAATGTCTCTTCATTATTCATTAAAACTGCATGTGAATCTATAATTATCACAAAATGAAGTCTGATTTTTTTTAAACAAAGGGTAAGTCATGGCAAGTGTAACATATGTTCTTTGCAAAGAGCTTAAATAGAAGAGATCATATCACTGATAAGATAATTAGATATTCAAGGAATTTTTTATTATGTTATATGAGTCACCATACAGTACTTCATTAGTTTTTGTTTGTTTATTTTTTGTTATGTTATGTTAATCACCATACATTACATCATTGGTTTTTGATGTAGTGTTCCATGATTCATTGTTTGCGTATAACACCCAGTGCTCCATGCAATACGTGCCCTCCTTAATACCCATCATCAGGCTCACCCTTCCCCCACACCCCTCTAAAACGTTCAGTTTGATTCCTGGAGTACATGGGCTTTCATGGTTCTTCTACCCCTCTGATTCCCACCCCCCTTCATTTTCACCTTCCTTCTCCAAATGTCCTCCATGCTACTCTTTATGTTCCACAAATAAGTGAAACCATATGATAATTTTCTTTCTCTATTTGACTTATTTCACTTAGCATAATCTCCTCCAGTCCCATCCATGCTGATGCAAATATTCGGCATTCATCCTTTCTGATGGATGAGTAATATTCCATTGTATATATGGAACACATCTTCTTTATCCATTCATCTGTTGAAGAACATCTTGGATCCTTCCACAGTTTGGCTATTGTGGACATTGCTTCTATGAACATTAGGGTGCATGTGGCCCTTCTTTTCACTACATCTGTATCTTTGGGGTAAATACCCAGGAGTGCAATTGCTGGGTCACAGGGTAGCTCTATTTTTAATTTTTTGAGGAACCTCCACACTGTTTTCCAAAGTGGCTTTACCAAATTGCATTCCTACCAACAGTGTAAGAGGGTTCCCCTTTCTCCACAACCTTTCCAACATTTGTTGTTTCTTGCCTTGTCTATTTTTGCCATTCTAACTGGGGTAAGGTGATATCTCAATGTGCTTTCGATTTGAATTTCCCTAATGGCTAATGATGTTGAAACTTTTTTCATGTGTCTGTTAGTCATTTTTATGTCTTCTTTGGAGAAGTGTCTGTTCATGTCTTCTGCCCAATTTTGACTTGATTATTTGTTTTTTGGGTGTTGAGTTTGAGAAGTTCTTTATAGATCTTGGATACCAGACCTTTATCTGTAGTGTCATTTCCAAATATCTTCTCCCATTCTGTGGATTGCCTCATTGTTTTGTTGACTGTTTCCTTTGCTGTGCAGAAGCTTTTTATCTTGATTAAGTCACAAAAGTTCATTTTCGCTTTTGTTTCCTTTGCCTTTGGAGACGTGTTTTGAAAGAAGATGCTGTGGCTGATGTCAAAAAAAATACTGCCTATGTTCTTCTCTAGGATTTTGATGGATTCCTGTCTCACATTGAGGTCTTTAATCAATTTAAGGTTTATCTTTGAGTATGGTGTAAGAGAATGGTCGAGTTTCATTCTTCTGTATATAGCTGTCCAATTTTCCCAGCACCATTTATTGAAGAGACCATCTTTTTTCCATTGCATATTTTTTCCTGCTTTGTCGAATATTATTTGACCAAAGAGTTGAAGGTCCATATCTGGGCTCTCTATTCTGTTCCATTGACCTATATGTCTATTTTTGTGCCAGTACCATGCTATCTTGGTGATCACAGCTTCATAATATAGCTTGAAATGAGGCAACGTGATGACCCCAGCTTTGTTGTTCTTTTTCAACAATTCCTTAGTGATTTGGGGTCTTTTCTGGTTCCATAAAAATTTTAGGATTGTTTGTTCCAGCACTTTATAAAATGCCGTTGGTATTTTGATCAGAATGGGGTTGAAAGTATAGATTGCTCTGGGCAGCACAGACATTTTAACAGTTTTTATTCTTCTGATCCATGAGCATGGAATGATTTCCCATCTTTTTGTGTCTTCATCAATTTCCTTTATAAGTGTTCTATAGTTTCTAGAGTACAGATACTTTACCTCTTCGATTAGGTTAATTCCAGGGTATCTTAAGGTTTCTGGTGCTATTGTAAATGGAACTGTTCCTCTAATTTCTCTTTCTATAGTTACATTGTTAGTTTATAGGAAAGCAACTGATTTCTGTGCATTGATTTTGTATCCTGCCTCATTACTGAATTGCTGTATGAGTTCTAGTAATTTTGGGGTGGAGTCTTTCGGGTTTTCCACATAAAGTATCATGTCATCTGTGAAGAGAGAGGGTTTGATTTCTTCCTTGCCAATTTGAATACATTTTATTTCTTTTTGTTGTTTGATTGCTGTTGCTAGGACTTCCCATACTATCTTGAACATTAGTGATGAGAGTGGGCATACTTGTCATGTTCCTGATCTTAAGGGAAATGCTCTCAGCTTTTCACGATTGAGAATGATATTTACTGTGGGCTTTTCATAGATGGTTTTTATGAAACTGGGGAATGTTCCCTCTAACCCTATACTCTGAGGTGTTAATCAGGAAAGAATGCTATATTTTGTCATATGCTTTTTCTGCATTAATTGAGAGGACCCTGTGGTTCTTGTCTCTTCTCTTATTTATGTGTTCTATCACACTGATTGATTTTCAAATGTTGAACCAACCTTGGATCCCAAGAATAAATCCCACCTGGTCATGATGGATAATCCTTTAAATGTACTGTTGGATCCTATTAGCTAGGATCTTGTTAAGAATTTTGGCATCCATATTCATCAGGGATATTGGTCTGAAATTCTCCTTTTTGAGGGGGTCTTTGCCTGGTTTGGGGATCAAGGTACTGCTGGCCTCATAGAATGAGTCTGGAAGCTTTCCTTCTGTTTCTGTTTTGGAGACAGCCTCAGGAGAATAGGTATTATTTCTTCTTTGAATGTTTGGTAGAATTCCCCAGGGAATCCATCAGGACCTGGACTCTTGTTTTTGGGGAGGTTTTTGATCACTGCTTCCATCTCGTTACTGCCCTTTTATTCAGGTTGTCAGTTTCTTCTTGTTTCAGTCTTGGTAGTTTATGGGTTTCCAGGAAGGCATCCATTTCTTCCACGTTGCTCAATTTATTGGCATATACTCACTGTTATACTTTCTAAGAATTGTTTCTATTTCCTTGGTGTTAGTCGTGATCTCTCCCCTTTCATTCATAATTTTATTAATTTGGGTCCTTTCTCTTTTCTTTTGGATATGTCTGGCCAGAGGTTTATCAGTCTTATTAATTCTTTCAAAGAAACTGCTTCTAGTTTCCTTGATCTGTTCTACTGTATTTCTGGTTTCTAATTCATTGATCTCTGCTCTAATCTTAATCATTTCCCATCTCGTGCATGGCTTAAGCTTTATTTGTTGTTCTTTCTCCAGTTCCTTAAGGTGTAAAGGTAATTTGTGTATGGGGTATTTTTCTATTTTTTTTTGAGTGAGGCTTGGATGGCTATGTATTTCCCCCTTAGGACTTACTTTCCAGTATCCCATAGGTTTTGGACCAATGTGTTTTCATTCTCATTGGTTTCCATGAACTGTTTAAGTTCTTCTTTGATTGCCTGGTTGACCCAAACATTCTTAAGCACAGTGGTCTTTAGTTTCCAAGTGTTTGAATTTCTGCCAAATTTTTTCTTATGATTGAGTTCCAGTTTTAAAGCATTATGGTCTGAGAATATGCAGGGAATAATCTCAGCCTTTTGGTATCAGTTGAGACCTGATTTATGACCCAGTATGTGGTCTATTCTGGAGACAGTTCCATGTACATTTGAGAAGAATGAGTATTCTGTTTTTTTAGCATGGAATGTTCTATATATATCGATGAGGTCCATCTGGTCCAGGGTATCATTCAAAGCTCTTGATTCTTTGTTGATTTTCTGCTTAGATGATCTCTCCATTGCTGAGAGTGGAGTGTTGATGTCTCATACTATTAAGGTATTATTATCAGTATGGCTCTTTATTTTGGTTAAAAGTTGGTTTATGTAGTTGGCTACTCTCATATTGGGGGCATAGATATTTACAATTGTTAGATCTTCTTGTTGGATAGACCCTTTAAGAATGATATAGTGTCCTTTTGTATCTCTAACTACAGTCTTTAGCTTATTTTCTAATTTGTCTGATAATGAGAATTGCTACACTGGCTTTCTTTTGAGGTCCGTTGGCATGATAGATGGTTCTCCATCCCTTCACTTTCAGTCTGGATGTATCTTTAGGTTCAAAATGAGTCTTGTAGACACAAATGGATGGGTCCTGTCTTTTTATCCAATCTGCAACCCTGTGCCATTCCATTGGGAGCCTTTAAGCCATTCACATTGAGAGTGATTATTGAAAGATATGATTTTATTGTCATCATGTTGCTTGTAAAGTCCTTGTTTCTATAGATTGTCTCTGTTAATTTCTGTTCTATATCACTCTTGGGATCTTTCTCCTTTTATAGAATTCCCCTTAATATTTCCTGCAGGGCCGGCTTTGTAGTCACCTATTCTTTCAATTTCTGCTGGTCTTGGAAGCTCCTTGTTTTTCCATCCACTCTGAATTACAGCCTTGCTGGATAAAGTATCCTTATTTGCCAAGGAATAATTTTTTAAAGGAGCACTTATTCTGTAATACCACTGTACATCAAGTAAAAAAAAAAAAGAAGATAAATTTGAATAGTATGGTTTAAAAAGATAGATTTGTGCAAGATCTTGGAGAATTAAATGCATCAGCAATTCCTTTTTTTTTATTATGTTCAGGTAGGAAGCATATAATACATCATAAGTTTTTGCTGTAGTGTTCAATGATTCATTAGTTGCATATAATACCCAGTGCTCATCCTAACACAGGCCCTCCTTAATACCCAATTCCTTTAAAAAAATAAACTATTTTTTGGTTTTTTATTTAAATTCAATTAGGGCGCCTGGGTGGCTCAGATGGTTAAGCGTCTGCCTTCGGCTCAGGTCATGATCCCAGGGTCCTGGGATCGAGTCCCGCGTCGGGCTCCCTGCTCCTTGGGAGCCTGCTTCTCCCTCTGCCTCTCTCTCTCTCTCTCTCTCTCTCTGTCTTTCATGAATAAATACATAAAATCTTTAAAAAAAAATCACCAACTTTGAAAAAAAATAAATAAATAAATTCAATTATCCAACACACAGTACATTATTAGGTTTTATATAATGTTCAATGATTCATTAGTTGTGTATAACACCCAGTGCTCATCACATCATGTGCCCTACTTAATGGCCATCACCAAGTTACCCCAACCCCCCATTCACCTCCTTTTCCACAACCGTCAGTTTGTTACCTGGAGTCAAGTGTCTCATATGGTTTGTCTCCCTCTCTTATTTCTTCCCATTCAGTTTTCCCTCTCTTCCCTTATTGTCCTCTGAACTATTCTTTATGTTCCACATATGAGTGAAACCATATGATAAATGTCTTTCTCTGATTGACTTATTTCACTTAACCTAATTTTCTCCAGTTCTGTCCATGTCAATGTAAATGGTTGTTATTCATCGTTTCTAACTGTTGAGTAATATTCCATTGTATATATGAACCGCATCTTCTTTATCCATTCATCTGTTGAAGGACATCTCAACCCCTTCCACAGTTTGGCCATTGTGGACATTGCTGCTATGAACATTGGATGCAGGTGCCCCTTTTGTCACTACGTCTGTATCTTTGGGGTAAACACTAGTAGTGCAGTTGTTGGGTCATAGGGTAGCTCTATTTTTAACATCTTGAGGAACCTCCATACTGTTTTCTAGAGTGACTGTACCAGCTTGCATTCCCACCAACAGTGTAATAGGGTTCTCCTTTCTCCACATCCTCGCCAACATTTGTTGTTCCCTCTCTTCTTAACTTTAGGCATTCTAACTGCTGTAAGGTGGTATCACATTGTAGTTTTGATTTGTATTTCCCTGATGGCAAGGGATGTGGAGCATTTTTTCATGTGTCTGTTGGTCATTTGTATGTCTTCTTTGAAGAAGTGTCTGTTCATGTCTTCTGACCATTTCTTTACTGGATTATTCCATTTTTACCACAGAGAAGGTAGCTGCAGTCATTACAGACCCCCCATGTCTCACCCTTTATTGTAAGTGCCCCTTTAAAAACATCCTTTGTCCTGAGGACTGTAAGCTCCACCCCTCCATCCAAGACTGTTCATCATCATTAGCCATCAGGGAAAATCAAATCAAAACCACATTAAGATACCACCTTACACCAGTAAGAATGGCAAAAATGGACAGGGAAAGAAACAACAAATGTTGGACAGATTGTGGAGAAAGAGGAACCCTCTTACACTGTTGGTGGGAATGCAAGTTGGTACAACCAGTTTGGAAAACAGTGTGGAGGTGTCTCAAAAAATTAAAAATAGAGCTACCCTATGACCCAGCAATTGCACTACTGGGTAATTAACCCAAAGACTGTTTAGAAGCAAACCAATTTGAATGAACCCTAAGGCTAATCTGTAGGAGAGACCTAGCCATCTGTTGTTGTTTTTGTTTGTTTGGTTGTTTCTTGTATTTATTTTTTTTAAATTCAATTACCCAACATTGGTTTTTGATGTAGTGTTCAATAATTCATTAGTTGCATATAACACCCAGTGTTAATCATATCACATGCCCTACTTAATGCCCATCATCTAGTTATGTCATGCCCCCACCCACCTCCCCTTCAGCAACCCTCAGTTTGTTTCCCAGAGTCAAGAATCTGCCATGGTTTGTCTCCCTCTCTGATGTCTTCCAATTCAGTTTTCCCTCTCTTCCCCTATGATCTTCTCTGCTATTTCTTATGTTCCACATATGAGGTCTTGACTAGCACATTGACATGTTCATCTATTACAACAAAACTCAGAACTAAAATTGTGCAAACTGCCTTGTCCAGTACCCCAACTGGAGGAACTATTAAATCTAAAATAGGAGGGAAAGGGGGCAGAGCAAGATGGCGGAGGAGTAGGAGACCTAGATTTCGTCTGGTCTCAGGAATTCAGCTGAATAGGGATCAAACCATTCTGAACACCTACGAACTCAATAGGAGATCGAACAGGAGAGTAGCAACAACTCTCTGAACAGAGAAGCGGCCACTTACTGGAAGGTAGGACGTGCGGAGAAGTGAATCCGAGGCGATATTCGGGAGGATAGACGGCGGGGGAGGGGCCTCCGCCGGCTGCTTCTGGCAAGTGATAGAGCCGCGGAGCACAAAATCGGACCTTTTAGAAGTTGGCTCGGCGGAGGGACGTCGCTGCAGTGGCTAAGCGGTGGGTGGAATCCTCCCGGGACAGTGTGGTCTCAGGACCCTTGGGGTCAGAGAGAGACCGGGGGTGCCTGAGTGCGCCAGAGCTCCCAGGTATCAGAGTGGGGAAGCCGGCTGCAGAGACGGAGCAGAGTCGCGGGCTCTCAGCTCGGGGTTGCCATAAACTGTGATCTGCGGCCCAGTCGGGGCATGGCTCCCCCAGCAGGGACCCAACAAGCAGCAGATCCGGGGAGACTCCCCTTCCTTCCCGGGGAGGAGCGGTGCGGGAACGCACTGCAGGGATCTGCTGGGTTTGGAGACTCCGTGCAGGGTCGGATGCCAGAGATAGCAACGCTCGATCACAGGCCGGGTGAGCACGGAGTGCGGCCGGAGACCGGGGACACGGAAGTGACTGCTTTTCTCTGGGGGCACACTGAGGAGCGGGGCCCCGAGTTCTCAGCTCCTCCGGGCGGAGATTGGGAGGCCACCATTTCTGCCCTGGTCCTCCAAAGCTGTACGGAGAGCTTGCAGGGAACAAAAGCTCCTGAGAGCAAACCGGAGCAGCTTCCTTAGCCTGGACCGACAAGGGCGGGGCAATTCTGCCTCCGGCAAAGACATTTGGAAACCACAGCAACAGGCCCCTTCCCCAGAAGATCAGCACAAACAGCCAGCAAGCCAAGACCAAGTTGATCAATCAAGGAGAATGGGAGAACTCCAGCGCTAGGGGAATACTGCACATAGATTCATGGCTTTTTTTTTTTTTTTAACCATGATTCATTATTTCATCAAAGTTAATTTTTGTTGACTGTTTTTTTTTTTTATTTTTCTTTTTCCCTTTTTCAACCAACATCTTATCAATCCCTTTTTAAAAAAAAAAAA
>NW_027397128.1:591642-593243 GCF_003265705.2 Callorhinus ursinus
TTCAACCAACATCTTATCAATCCCTTTTTTAAAAAAAAACATTTTTTATTTTTCATTTTTAGAGTCATATTTTATCCCTTCATAGTAGTTACCCTTATTTTTGGCATATATATATAAGTTGTTCTCTCTTTAAAATTTTGAGGTACAGTTTCTTCTAACAGATCAAAATATACCTTAAATCACTAGTGTATGGCTTTGTTCTAGTCTCCTGCCTGATCACATTCTCTCCCTTTTTCCATTTTTTTTCTTTTTTTTCTTAAATCTTCTTTCTTTTTTCAAACAACTTATCTTACCAAGTCCTTTTATAAAATCTTTTATAATTTTCATCTTTACAGTCATCTTCCATCCCTTCATTGTATCAACCCTTATTTTATACATATATGTCTTTCTTCCTTTAAAATTTTAGGAGGCACTTTTTTCTAACAGACCAAAATACGCCCCAAATCTAGTGTGTGGCATTGATCTATGCACTAGCCTAATCATATTTGATCATATTCTGCTTTTTTTGTATTGTTTTGTTTTTGTTTTTATCTTTTTTTTCTTTTTTTTCTTTTTCTCTTTCTTTTTTCTTTCTTTCCCTTTCTTTTCCCCTGGTTTCAGGTCTTTTCTGATTTCTATATAGTATATTTGCTGGGGACGTTGTAAACCTGTTAGCATTTTGTTCTCTCATTCATCTATTCTCCTCTGGACAAAATGACAAGATGAAAGAAATCACCTCAGCAAAAAGAACAAGAGGTAGTACCGTCAGCCAGGGACCTACTCAATATGGACATTAGTACGATGTCAGACCTAGAGTTCAGAATCATGACTTTAAAGATACTAGCTGGGCTTGAAAAAAGCGTGGAAGTTATTAGAGAAACCCTTTCTGGAGAAATAAAAGAACTAAAATCTAACCAAGTCGAAATCAAAAAGGCTATTGATGAGGTGCAATCAAAAATGGGGGCACTAAATGCTAGGATAAATGAGGCAGAAGAGAGAATCAGCGATATAGAAGACCAAATGATGGAAAATAAAGAGGCTGAGAAAAAGAGAGAGAAACAACTACAGGATCACGAGGGCAGAATTCGAGAGATAAGCGATATGATAAGATGAAACAACATTAGAATAATTGGGATCTCAGAAGAAGAAGAGAGAGAGAGAGGAGCAGAAGGTATATTGGAGCAAATTATAGCAGAGAACTTCCCTAATGTGAGGAAGGAAACAGGCATTAAAATCCAGGAGGCACAGAGAACCCCTCTCAAAATCAATAATAATAGGTCAACACCCCGACATCTAATAGTAAAACTCACGAGTCTCAGAGACAAAGAGAAAATCCTGAAAGCAGCTCGGGAGAAGAGATATGTAACCTAAAATGGTAGAAACATTAGATTGGCAACAGACCTATCCACAGAGACCTGGCAGGCCAGAAAGGACTGGCAAGATATCTTCAGAGCACTAAACGAGAAAAATATGCAGCCAAGAATACTATATCCAGCTAGGCTATCACTGAAAATAGAAGGAGAGATAAAAAGCTTCCAGAACAAACAAAAACTAAAGGAATTTGCAAACACGAAACCAGCCCTCCAAGAAATATTGAGAAGGGTCCTCTAAGCAAAGAGAGA
>NW_027397128.1:598243-606461 GCF_003265705.2 Callorhinus ursinus
CAACATTGTGAAGATGTCAATGCTACCTAGAGCAATCTACACATTCAATGCAATCCCCATCAAAATACCATCCACTTTTTTCAAAGAAATGGAACAAATAATCCTAAAATTTGTATGGAACCAGAAGAGACCCCGAATAGCCAGAGGAATACTGAAAAAGAAAAGCAAAGCTGGCGGCATCACAATTCCGGACTTCCAGCTCTATTACAAAGCTGTCATCATCAAGACAGTATGGTACTGGCACAAAAACAGACACATAGATCAATGGAACAGAATCGAGAGCCCAGAAATGGACCCTCAACTCTATGGTCAACTTATCTTTGACAAAGCAGGAAAGAATGTCCAATGGAAAAAAGACAGTCTCTTCAACAAATGGTGTTGGGAAAATTGGACAGCCACATGCAGAAGAATGAAACTGGACCATTTCCGTACACCACACACAAAAATAGACTCCAAATGGTTGAAAGACCTAAACGTGAGACAGGAGTCCATCCAAATCCTAAAGGAGAACACAGGTAGCAACCTTTTCGACCTTAGCCGCAGCAACTTCTTCCTAGAAACATCGCCAAAGGCACGGGAAGCCCGGGCAAAAATGAACTATTGGGATTTCATCAAGATAAAAAGCTTTTGCACAGCAAAAGAAACAGTCCACAAAACCAAAAGGCAACCGACAGAATGCGAGAAAATATTTGCAAACGATATATCAGATAAAGGGCTAGTATCCAAAATCTATAAAGAACTTATCAAACTCAATACCCAAAGAACAAATAATCCAATCAAGAAATGGGCAGAAGACATGAACAGACATTTCTCCAAAGAAGACATCCAAATGGCCAACAGGCACATGAAAAAGTGCTCAACATCGCTCGGCATCAGGGAAATACAAATCAAAACCTCAATGAGATACCACCTCACACCCGTCAGAATGGCTAAAATTAAGAAGTCAGTGAACGACAGATGTTGGCGGGGATGTGGAGAAAGGGGAACCCTCCTACACTGTTGGTGGGAATGCAAGCTGGTGCAACCACTCTGGAAAACCGTATGGAGGTTCCTCAAACAGTTGAAATTAGAGCTACCGTTCGATCCGGCAATTGCACTACTGGGTATTTACCAGAAAGATACAAATGTAGGGACCCGAAGGGGTACGTGTACCCCAATGTTTATAGCAGCAATGTCCACAATAGCCAAATTGTGGAAAGAGCCAAGATGCCCATCGACAGATGAGTGGATAAAGAAGAGGTGGTATATATACACAATGGAGTATTATGCAGCCATCAAAAGGAATGAGATCTTGCCATTTGCAACGACGTGGATAGAACTGGAGGGTGTTATGCTGAGTGAAATAAGTCAATCAGAGAAAGACATGTATCACATGATCTCACTGATATGAGGAATTCTTAATCTCAGGAAACAAACTGAGTGTTACTGGAGTGGTTGGGGGTGGGAGGGATGGGGTGGCTGGGTGATAGACATTGGGGAGGGTATGTGCTACAGTGAGCGCTGTGAATTGTGCAAGACTGTTGAATCACAGATCTGTACTTCTGAAACAAATAACGCAACATATTTTATGAAAAAAGAAAAAGAAGAAGATAACAGGAGAGGAAGAAAAGGGGAGTATGTCAGAGGGGGAGATGAACCATGAGAGATGATGGACTCTGAAAAACAAACTGAGGGTTCTAGAGGGGAGGGAGGGAGGGGGATGGGTTAGCCTGGTGATGGGTATTGAGGAGGGCACGTTCTGCATGGAGCACTGGGTGTTATGAACAAACAATGAATCATGGAACACTGCACCAAAAACTAATGATGTAATATATGGTGATTAACATAACAATAAA
This sequence comes from Callorhinus ursinus, assembly GCF_003265705.2. Lineage (NCBI taxonomy): Eukaryota > Metazoa > Chordata > Mammalia > Carnivora > Otariidae > Callorhinus > Callorhinus ursinus. The sequence continues at coordinate 600,079 of NW_027397128.1, forward strand.
AAATTAAAAAAAAATAAAATAGGAGGGAAAAATAAAGAAAATATTGCTTTTTAAATTATCCGGTAGGTAGAAAGAGGAAAGTAAGAAGAGGAAGGGGAGTAGTTTACTGACTCCTGAGCAAAGAAAAATGACCTCATAGGCCTTTACCGTCTTGGATTCTTCTGAGCACAACATCTTAGCATGAGGTCCAGACTCCGTGACTCTGGGTTGTGCCCACACCATTGCTGAAGCAGTTCCGTTTCTCACAACTCTGGGAGTGAATCACACACCAAAACAAGCATTTCCTCATTTCAAATAATCCTGTAGTTCAGGTGCTGCGACCCTAGTAGGTATCCTCTCCCCTGCAGGATTTTCTGCACTCCCTTCTCAAGCAACCACAGAAACTAGCTCCAGTGGTTCTGACACTAGCCAATCAGTGGCTAGATATTTGATTACCCATATTGGGGGATTTATCTATTGTCCCCCTATCACTTCCATTCCAGAATCTTGATTTGCTAAGAACCCAAAGGGTTCCTTCTAGAGCAGGGCCTTCTCTGGTTGGCTGAATTTCCTTACTGCATTTCACAATCACATCCTGGAAGAAGTGTATCCCTAATCAACAGAACTATCCACCCCAGTGGACAAGCCTCTTAGAGGTGTAAAAAGTAAAGACTGCTATTAACCATGAAATGGTAAAGAAATAGACCTTAAAGTAATTAAAATGTTAGTGGATAGAGCTACGATGTTATATTATTAAACACTTTTGTTTTATCCACACCAAAAAAGTCAACCAGGGAAATATTATTTCTCCTGCTTCTGAAAGAGCTATGTCTTGTGCAGAGAATTCTAAAGGTTGTTGACAGGGGCATTACCTTGATTAAGAAATGAAAATGTATGGGGTCAACAGACTTAAAGAAGAAGAAGAAAGAAGTCTTCTCTCTCTTGTGCTCTCTTTTAGTCTTGTGTGGGGACTGCTAATGATGGTCAAGGTTGTAAGAGGAAAGGTAAGTTGAGGTATATCCATTATTACTGTTGCTTCTGCACAAAGTGGGTGTGGGGTTTGTCTCACTTCCTCCCCATCTGCTTTCAGCATAATGGAAGTACATTAGAAGAATGTGGAAGCTTTGCTTGCTATACAAACCATCTGGGCTCCCTTTGGCCCTTTCTAGCTCATAAGACTCTCAGAGGGTCAATAAGTTGCTCAACTCCAAGTGTACCATTCATATTGACATCTAGGTGACTGACTCCCATGAGTTAGTTAGTCTGTGCAACTCTATACAGCAGCTCTAACTTTGTTAAGGGGCCCTTAATGACAACTAAGGGGAAAGGGGACAGTTAGGGGTGATCATAAACTGCTGATTACAGGTTTCCCAACAGCCAGGCAAGACAGAAATGATGCCAAGAGCAACAGTTGGGCTTCTAGCTAGACATTATCAAACACTTCCCAACTCTGAGGAGATGTGATCAAGAAATGTTGCAGAACAGGTTTTGTTTTTTGTTTTTTGTTTTTTGTTTTTTTGTTTTTTTGTTTTTTCAGGAGGGTTAAGGAAAGGATGGAAGATTCTCCAGCTGAAGTAAGTACAGTCTTGCCTGTAGACAAGAGGTAGACATGAGGCCCCTGGGAAGCCTGGCTAGTTGTAGGGCTTGCAAATATCTTGAGAATAAAACCACCTATATATTAAACCAATCCCTAAGGCAGGGGGAGTCTAAATGCTAGTCATCATATTAGAACATTTAAAGCTGGCAGAGAAAAAGCAATAACCAAGCCAGACCGAGGACAAATGTGTGGAAATAGTAAGGAAATTTTCTGAGGATTCAGCTCTGTTACTGATGAGACTGCTTTATATAAATCTATTGCTATTAGAGAAACTTAAGCTCCTTAACATTAAATATAAGCATCATAAACTCTTATCTCAAAGCAAGTGCACGCACACACACATTTCAAAGAAACATAAACCCCCCAAAAAATCTTATTTAGTGAAACTTTGTGGGTTTTTTTCTTGTTTTCCCCACCATAACAAAGACCTGTTTTATATTGACTGTGGACACATTTTCTTGTAGTTGGGTATTCTGAGGTTTGATTCTACTAAGTAATAGTGATAAAAGGGACACTGGGATGGAGTGGACAAGGGAATAATAATAAGGATAAAAATAATATTCTAGTTGGAAAGATTATATATATATGATACACACAGAAATATATACACATATACATACAAACATATATAAGTGATTTCATTGAGTATAAAAGTTAGATTATTGTTATTAGGAAGAGAATACAGAAAGATTCTAATTCTGCTGTGTGACCTTGAACAAGTCCCTTTTCTTCTCTGTGTCTTGGCCTCTTCACTTCTAAAATGAAGGGGTCCAACTCTGCAGTTTCAGAGAGTCCTGCCAGTCCTGCTGATCTTTAACGTTTTCATTGAAGGTGTTTTGCATTGAGCTAGCATTGCTATGACCTCTGGGATATTGCTCAGAGCATGCACAAGTAACTCAGTGCCCTCTGATAAAGGTAAGTAGGAGAAAAGGAATCAAAAAATGAGAACCAGGGGCGCCTGGGTGTCTCAGTCGTTAAGCGTCTACCTTTGGCTCAGGTCATGATCCCAGGGTCCTGGGATCGAGCCCCACATCAGGCTCCTTGCTTGGCGGGAAGCCTGCTTCTCCTTCTCCCACTCTCCCTGCTTGTGTTCCTTCTCTCTGTCAAATAAATAAATAAAATCTTTAAAAAAAAATGAGAACCAGTTCCGGATAACTCAAAACTGGTGATTTTAGGGGCTCAATGTCCTGGGCCTTGGTTACTTCTCCACCCCTCCCCCATTCTCCCTGTCTTCTGTTCCCATACTCACTCATTAAGCACACACACATGCATGCACACATACAGCAAGATAGATGTTTCTTTACTTTTGGATTAATGAACTATTTAGATCAACATCTTCCACAATCAGGAAAATTAAAAAGCAGCACCCACTCTGGGCCATCCATATTATCTCAGGGGATTTATGTGGCTAAAGAGGTGGCAGGGGATAGCAGCAAAGTAAACTGACCCGTTGGATTTAAATGATGAACATCTTTGGAGAAATTGATGTTTGAGGATTTCAAAGATGCCCGGTTTAGGTGAAATTGATAAGTAGGGATTTCTATATCTAGATTTTAGATGAAATCAATGGGAAGGATTTCAATGATCTGGATTTCCAGTAAAATTGAGGAGTGGGTACTTTAATGTTACAGGTATCAGGTAAAAGTGGTGTGCAGAGATTTCTACAATATAAATTTGCCTATGTCTCATGGGCACAAAGGAATAAAAATACATTGAACAAGATTGAGTGTGTGTTCTATGTGTTAGCCAGGCATGGACTCAGGAAGACATTAAAGCTGAGACATTACTTCATGCTAACTTTTCTTGTTTTCAGTCAAGTAAAAAAGCATTGAGCAGGACCCTACTATGTTCACTATAGTGTAGTAAAAACCACAACAAACTGTCAGGAGAAAAGGGTTTGAATCTCTGCTCTGCTGTGTGACCTTGGGAAAGTCACCTTTCCTCTTAATATCCTTTTTCACAAAATGGACATAACATTTCTGTTCTGTCACCTTCACAAGATTTTCTTGAGATGCAAAATAAGATCATAGAGGGCAAAATACTTTGTAAATTATAAAGTTCCATATTATTATGAGGTTTCCAACCTTATGAGCAATACAAATCACCTGCTCTTAAAAAGTTTACAGTCTAGCAGAGTATATAAAACATATAAGTGAAACTAAAAAAATATATCAAGATGGTGAATAATCAAGTCCACATTTATATTTACAGACTATGTGTTAGAGGAATTCAGAAATGGGAGATCTTGGGACAGAAAAGATCAGAAAAGGATTACTGGAGGAAAGGATATAGAAAGTCTGTTTTTACTTATTTTGAATATTTGCTTCTGGGTCAGATTTCCTTGTAACATAGGATACCATTGCTATAAAAAACATAAGCCATTTATCTGGTCCAATCCTTTCATTTTACAGATGGAAATCTAGGCCTAATGCTTGGGCCGCAGAAGGAAATTAATATACCTTAAATTGTTAAGCCTTAGTGGGGTGGTCTAGTCTAAAGTGCTGTGGCTTTCCCCTTCCTATCACAGTGCCCACTTCTAAGGGTCAGTACCAGAATCCAAGCCATCCTTCTGGCAACTCCTTATGCTTTTGACTACAGACTACTTTTTACAAGAGAGAGGCTGTGGGTTCTAGAGGGCTGAAGTGCTTGATATTAGGATCATTTAACCTCACAGTATGGGCTGGAAGAACTGAAGACAGAAAAAGACGGAATATTGTTTCATTAACCCAGACTAGAGAGTATAAAAACCTGGATCATGGAACCAGAAAGGAATAAAAGGAATCTGATGGCAAAAGAAGACTTGATAAGATGTACTGATTGATTGTAGAAGACAGGAGAGAGAAATAGAAAGCTTTAGAGCCAGGTTAGGATGGGGAATAAACAAAAATACCCTTACAAGGGCATAGTCTAGCAGCTTCTGTAGAAAGAGGCAAGGGAAAGTAGAGGAAACTCTTTTTAAATATGTTATGTTTGAGATAAGAGAGTATACAAATAGACATGTCCTCCAAGCAATTATGAACAGGAGTTTGAAATGTAAATTGAAGAAAGAGATGAATATACACAAGACAACAAATTACCTGAACTAGTCCAAGGGCCAAAGACTTGAGCATCTGCATGGATAGAGGACCACATAAAAAAAATAGAGTAGGGGTGCCTGGGTGGCTCAGTCGGTTAAGCATATGACTCTTGATTTTGGCTCAGGTCATTATCTCAAGGTTGTGACATGGAGCCCTGCATTGGGCTCCATGCTGGGTGTGGGGCCTGCTTGAGATTCTAATTCTCCCTCTCCCTCTGCCCCACACCCCTCCTCTCCCTTTCTAAAACACAATAACAACAACAAAATAGGGGATCCAATTCAGGAAGCACACACAAAAAAGCAACAGTCTATATATTACTGTCTCATAATCACTGTTATGTATATTATTTCATTAAAATCTCACAATGGCTCTTGGAGATTCCATTCATTCCTTCATTCATATGGTCATTCAATATATATTTATTGAGTATCTTTTATGTGCCAGTTATTGTAGATGCAACAGGAAAAAAATAAGCTCTAGAGAGGAGAGACAGACAATAAACAAATGACAAAATATTTGTCAGATGAGGATAAATGCTATGTAGCAAAATAAACCAGGGTAAGGGAATTGAGAGAAACAGGGATGCTATTTGAGGTTAGTGGGAGCCTTTCTGATAAAGTGACATTTAAGTAGCAGCCCAAAAGAATTAAAGGAATAAGCCATTCATTATTTGAGAGCAGAGAATTCCATGCAAAGGAGATCATAAGTCCAAAGATTACAAAGCAGGAGGGCACCTGTGTGTTCAAAGAACAAGGAAGCCAATGTGCCTAGAATGAGTGAGCAACAGGGAGAGTAGGAGATGAAACTAGAGAGAATCTGATCATGTAGGGTCTCTGTAGGCCATTTTCAGGACTTCCAAAATTATTCTGTATAGGTTGAAAAGCCACTGAAGGGTTTGAAATGGTAGAAAGGTAAATTCCATTACCTAAAGCTACTGAACTAATAAGCAAGAGTGCCAGGATCCCAAACCATGGTATCATGACTCTAGGTAGAAGAAACAGTCAGAGAGGTTGGAGGAGAATCAGAAGAGAAAATTCATGACGACCTTGGTAAGGAAGGACCCTTCTTCATCCAACTGAAAAAAAAAAATGTCTTTCGCCTTATAATTCTGGAAGTCCATGAGTCACAATCTCCCCAAAATGAACTTCCTTTTGCAAACATTTGTCTCTTTCCTCCTGTAGGTCAGAAAAGGAACTTATGCCAGAATATTCAAGAAGAAGATTATGAAGAGGTCAAAATAGAACCTGCCCTTTCAGGCTAGTAAATGTGCACATTATTTTTCTTTTAAATTAACATATAATGTATTATCTGTTTCAGGAGAATAGGTCTGTGATTCATCAGTTTTACACAATTCATAGCACTCACCATAGTACATACCCTCCCAAATGTCCATCACCCAGCCACCCCATCCCTCCCACCCACCCCCACTCCAGCAACCCTCAGTTTGTTTCCTGAGATTAAGAGTCTCTTATGGTTTGTCTCCCTCTCTGGTTTCATCTTGTTTCATTTTTCCTTCCCTTCCCCTATGATCCTCTGTCTTGTTTCTCAAAATCCTCATATCAGTGAGATCATATAATTGTCTTTCTCTGATTGACTTTTTTCACTTAGCATAATACCCTCTAGTTCCATCCATGTTGTTGCAAATGGCAAGATTTCATTTTTGATGGCTGCATAATATTCCATTATATATATATATATATATATATATATATATATATATATATATATAT